>NC_054383.1:19157500-19460000 GCF_017654675.1 Xenopus laevis
ATATATATATATATATATATATATGTATATACAGTATATATATATATATATATATATATATATATATATATATATATATATATATAGATATATATATTTAGTTACACCGTTTCGAAAAATGAAGGGGACAATTGGCAACCCTATTTAGGCTAATAATATGAAAATAGAAAAAGAGAACTATGAACAATTTTAGTCATTTGTTTTGAGGGTTTACATTTGTTTTAAAGCAACTGAAATCATAAACCTCTCTAAAATTCATGACCTAAACTTAAACACCAAAGAAAGAGGACTGAGCAATGAGAATTTTGGCTCAGCACTACATCCACATTTTGGCTTCCATTAAAGAAGAACTAAACCCTAAAAATTAAAATGGCTAAAAATGACATATTTTATATACTGAACTTATTGCACCAGCCTAAAGTTTCAGCTTGTCAATAGCAGCAATGATCCAGGACTTCAAACTTGTCACAGGGGGTCACCATCTTGGAAAGTGTCTGTGACACTCACATGCTCAGTGGGCTCTGAGCAGCAGTTGAGAAGCTAAGCTTAGGGGTCCTCACAAATTGTCAAGCAGAAAATGAGGTTGGTCTGTAATATAAGCTGATTCTACAGGGCTGATTATTAAATTCTGATGCTAATTGCACTGGTTTCTGTGCGGCCATGTAGTAATTATCTGTATTAATTACTAATCAGCCTTATATTGTGACATTTCCATTCTATGTGTACAATATATTGTGAGATGGTCCTTAAGCTCAGTAAGTGACATCAGCACAGAGCATGTACAGTGAATCAGCAGAAAAGAAGATGGGGAGCTACTGGGGCATCTTTGGAGACACAGATCTTTACTGCTGAAGGGCTGTGGTTGACTTGGGCTGGTACAGAAGCCCAAAACATAATGAGCGTTTCTAGCCTACTTCTTTAGTTAGGCTTTAGTTCTCCTTTAATCAAGCCTCCAAAGGGAGGGCATTAGCTCTATAGTTGTTCCATGTTAGAAAACATCTGTTCAAGCTGCCACCTCCAGTTCACCAAATTTACATAAATGTGGCACCCCTCCCCCGAAAAAATAAAATAGTTTTTAAAAAAGCATTCCAATGACTGATTTTGCCTACTAAATTTTGAGAACTACTTCCTCAGCTTAGTTGAAAACATTTTGAAGCTTTATAAATAGGCACTTACAGCACCAAAGGAAACTGTTGAGGTGTAACAAAGTAGTATTCAGCACTAGCCTTCTTCCTTATGTAAAGTAGCAGTGTTCCAGGTGATTATATACAGTACATTTTCATATATTGATACATGTTTGCTTGGCACTTTTTTCCTGAATTTACTTTTTTCAGTACATTTGTAGAGGTATTTGCTACAGTCCATGATCTTGATTTTCCTTTTGTTCATACAGTAACTAAGTCAACATCCATCTGAAATGAATTCTGATTATCATGGGCTGTCTCAAATGGTGACACACTGGAAGAATATGTGCAATGATTAAAGACAATGGCAATGTTAATGTGTTGAGCATAGATGCTATCTGATAAGATTACAATGAATTGAGGAATATAAACTCTGTAATCCGGTAGTCTGTTTGCAAACTCTTTTCAACTGTTGTAGCATTTATTGTATTGATATGAAAAAGCAACGGTTGCTGATCTGAGGATCACATTATGAACAATCTTTTGTGCCACAGGGCAAATGTATTTCTGTTTATGAAGACAAATTGCTGAATCTTTCCTGACATTTGTGTCACGCACTTCTAACTCAATGTGTATGAAGTCCCGATAGTTTAATTAAACCAAAAAGCCTCTAACAACCTCAAGCTGTAACAGTATGAAAAGCAGTCATTATAAGGTTTATGAATGGATTCCAAAAACTGTGCCAGATTGTTCATGAAAACATACAAAAACGTACCTTGAAATAAGTTAACATTTATTAGAGAGGAGAAACCATTGTCTATTCCAGTTTACAAAACATCTGATTCACGGTTGTTTTTCAGTGGAAACCTTGCTTCATTCACGCTCGGTTCAGCTGAAAAAGGAAGTGTTTTGAATGAAAGCCTAAAATGATATATATATATACAATAAATGCCACATTTATAAAAGTGTGCTTTGGCAAGGCAATGAAATCGTATACAATCGCTAATAATCTCCATTGCAATGAGATTAGATAAAAACTCGAATGGCAACCTGTTGATCATCAAAGCTCTCATAAAAATCTTACTGTGAGCGGAAATGTGCCTTTACGATTCTCAGCCAGACAAGGTCAAGACAGATTTATTTTTGAGACTGAAGGGGGCAATGGTTTGTACTACAGATATGGGACCTGATATCCAGAATGCTTCGGACCTACACTTTTCCGGTTAAGGGCTCTTTCTGTGATTTGGATCATCATACTTTATGATGATGAAACATGAAATAAACCCAATAGGATTGTTGTTCTACCAATATGGATTCATGCAGCTTAGTTCCCATCAAGTACAAGCTACTGTCTTACTGCAGAGAAAAAGGAAACACTTTTTTAAAAACTAAATTATTTGATTAAAATTCTATGGGGCAGATTTACTAAAGGGCGAAGTGGCTAACGCTAGCGACTTTTCGCCAGAAATCACATCAGCAGGGACATCGCCAATTCACTAACAGGCGCAGAAGACAATTCACTAGCGGAAGTGACCGTTGCTAGCGTTAGTTAGAACTCTATCTCCAGGCGACTTTTAGCTCAGGTGAATGGTCGTTGCTCCGCAAATTCACTAGTGCGGATTTTACTGAACGTTACCTCTTTCACCAGAGTTGACTTCGCCACCTCAGACCAGGCGAACTGCTTAAATGAAGCTACATCTTTCATAATCTTACGTCACATGCATCCTATCCTGTCTGCCGTAAATGCATTAAAGTTGAAAAAATGCTGGCGACTTTTCCTTTTTTTTAAGTGGGATTGCCTGCAAAAGTCCTAACTTAAACTTTTTTTGGGTTAACATTTTTCCCCAGACATTTGAGGGCCATGGAACATTCATTTTACTGAGGGCTCATGTCTAGGGCATTATATGATCTCTTTTGTCTTTATTAAGGTTCCTTGAACATTTGTATAAAAAGTGGCCACTTCAAGACTTTGTACCAACATCTCTAATAAAGTCCAAATGACTTTAATGTACCCACCCTATTCAGATTGACCTAAGCATAAGAGCACTAGCGACTTTTTGCTATGCATAAATGAACGCTAGTGAATCTTCGCTATTGAAATGCTCGCCAGCGTTCGGCGCCCAGGAATTAGCAAATTATCGAAGTGGTAACGAATTTGCACCTGGCAAAGTGTGCGAATTGGTCGCTGGCGACAAGTCACCCTTTAGTTAATCTGCCCCATTGTATTAACCTGTAACCTGTGAGTGTAAACATATATTTATTTTCTCATGGCTGTTAATGCATTTCTAGATGTGCTTTTATGGCTTTTGTGGCATTTGCTCCCCTATAACATGCATGGATTCCGCACTTCAGATTCACGAAATGCTGTTTGCTTGAACTATTTAAACATGTATTGCTATGGAGATTCAGCTTGTTACACTTAGTTGAATAAAAACATGCTGAGAATATATTCAACACAGAGTAGCCTATTTATCAGTGTCCTTTTACAAAGAGAGGCTGCCCATGGCTACTAGGGGCTGAATGCAGTGGAATGAGGATCCTCTGTGTGTCATCTGTTGGGGACAACTTAGTTAAATAAACTGATTTTCTCACAGTTTGAGATCTTGATTTTCTGTGTATTTGTGTAAAAAAAAAAAAGGAAAAAAACCCCTATATACTGTATTTATATTTTTATATATACATTGTGGTAGAGTGATGAGGAAAAGGTGGAAAAAGGTCACTCTAGCCTTTCATTTCTTTCCAGGGACTGAGATAGGCTCAAAGAAGGGAGTTATTAAACCGAGAATCAGTGCTTTGTTTAAAGACTTTACTAGTCAGGGACTCCATTCCGCAGATCCAGTCCAGAAAGCTGTCCTGTGGAAAGGCTATTTGAAGTTAATTGGAATGGGAGAGTGGGTCTCTCAGCAGGACATAGCAGGTAGGAGACCTGGCTGTATGAGGAACTTCCAGAGGAGCTGGGAGTGCCGCCTGATACTGAAAGAAGCAGAGGGAGTCTGTGACCCTGACAAAGTTGTGCCAGGAGGCTGAACACTACCAGTGCCATATCACTTTGTTTGCTGGTCGTCCACAAGGGGCCCAGTCTAGTCAGGGACTACTTCAAAGTGTGAAGTTAGTGCCCAGGGGGCAAGGTTTTATTTTTTTGGTTTGTTTGGTAACAATGGTCACCCCTGTTTTTGTGCATAATTGCCTGTGTTTGTTTACAAGTGGGAAAATAAACCTGTGTTTTCCTTGAAGAAGCCTGTGTCCCTGTCTTTCTGCTCCTTTGTCCTATGCTGCCTACCCACCATTGACTAATTCCCCCAAAAGTTACATGTGCAAACTGCCAGTTTTGCCACAGCATATATATGTATATATAAATTTAACCGTCTACAAATCTGAAATATTGTCATAATAAATGGGATTTCTTATTTTTTAGTATATACAGTATATAAATTTTTTCCATATCAATGTTTATATGGAATGAACCATATTTTAATAAACATTTTTCAATTTAGCCTCTATGCAAGCTTCTTACACAAGGTTGCCTCCTTGACAGGTATTGCTCAGCGTAGTTATTACTGCACACGGATGCACAGTATGCACAAAGTGTAGGGGGGAAGTTCCTATGATTACAAGACAAGGGCTGCCCAACTGTAGGCCTGTAGTATAGATGTGGCCCTGAAAGGTATTTTCATTGGGCAATGTCTGTTTATGGGCATCATTAGTGTCAGGCTGGAGTCCCGGACGCTAGTGATGTGCGGGACAGTTTTTTTTCTGACCCGCACCCACCTGATATCTGCCCTCCCTCCACCCACGCCCGTCTGAGCCTGACTTCCTGGTTCCTTTTAGTGACCCGCACCGACCCGCCCTGCTGATGACATCATAAAAGGAGCTGGGTGAGCAGACGCACGTCTATAAAAGTTGAACACGGATGTCAGCAGCTGGCATTGTAAGGGGGGTGTGAGGTCGGCCCGAACCCGCCCAACTACTGGATGCCCACTGGTGCTTCAGCCACAGGGCCCCCGCCCCTCCCTTCGTACTCCACCGCACTCCCATCCGGGCTCCCCCTACCTCTGTCACAACCTCCGTAGAGACCTCCAACCCCAGCCACGACCCCCTTCCGGGCCCCCACTCTTACCTGTACGGTAAGAGCCATCGGGACTGGGAGGGACGTGATCATGGGGCATCCATAGGCGGGTGCGGGTCTAGGCCGGGGCCACCGGGTTTTACCAGGTGTCCCCTGGCCCAGTCCGACCATAGTCACCATACTGGCATCCATTGGGTGGAGGTGTAGGCAGGAATCGGAGACGAAATGGGCAGCACTCCAGGATAAGGGTAAAAAATTGCCTTTATTTACCAACAGCAGGGCAGCAGAGCAACGTTTCGAGCCTTGCATGGCTCTTTTTCAAGAGGCAATTTTTTAACCTTATCCTGGAGTGCTGCCCATTTCGTCTCTGATTCCTGTATTCCAGTGGGGAAGGACACTGCGGGAGGTGCACCCAAACAATTGAGAAAATTAACCAGGTGTGTGCCCCTCAAATCCTCTTTGAACTGGAGGTGTAGGCAGGACTGTTGTAAGGAGCCTTGTTGATGTAAGGGATCAAGGCAACCATGAAATGGAAAGGGTAAAATTGGGCAAAAAAAAGGTGGGCATAGAAAAACTACTTAAGACATCCCTGAATGGCACTGCTCTACACTTGTTACATTATATGACCTTGCTGACTCCACACCATGGATGGGTGTAATGCTCTCTTTATCTCCAATGCTAAACTACGCTACACATGTACCCTAAGGTAATTGCTGCTCAAAAGTTAGAAAAAATCTGATTCCTGCTGCTTACAGTTCCAAAAAAAAGGTCCTTGCCTTCCTCAAATCCACTGCACTTTATGACCCAATCTTATTAAAATAACATTTTCACATCACATGCACCCTATTCACCAGTCAAATTTCCCGGCCGTTGGAAAAGCTTTTACTCGGAAGCCAATCAGACTGGTAGGCAAAGGGGTGTGTCCACAGCAGTGCCAGGTCTCAATCCAGCTCTGGATGCAGCAGTCATGAGAGAAGCAGTGACAGGATTTGGCCTTGATAATCTAATACTGAAGCACTGCTAAAGTCCATGGCTTGTATGAAGTCTGGGCTCACACACAAACCAAGGTCGCACATACATGATAGATTACACCAGCCAATGAATGAACAGAGCCTTTTATTATACTCTCACCTTTCTTCCTGTTACAGTCAGAACCTGCATTAATTCCTGTCAGATGATCAGAGAGTGACACATACAGCATCACAAAATGGTGGCTCAATATAAAAGCAATATGTCATTGATAATATTTATTGATAGGTCACTTATTCAGCAGTTCAGCATAACACCTGCCGCCGTCCGGGGGACCCCTGCTAATATACAGTACCGAATGTACAAGGCGCCCAGTTTCCTATGAGTTAATACATTACAGCTGCATTGGGTTGTTTTTATTATTTTTCTCACATCATTTATTCATTTTACTACCCATTTTACAAGGTTTTTGGATCATACGTGTAACCATTACTGTCCGCAATTTGCTCAGGGAAATGCCGGGAAAGAACGCTGCCTTAAAATATTAAAGGTCTGAGAAATTAAACATTTATGCTCTCTCACTAGAAACTATAACTTAACAGAGGAAAACCAGGAATCCAAAATCAACTTTTCCACGCAAAAAAAGTGCAATTGTGATGTCACTCATTTATCATTAACGGTGGGGGGATGGGGTTAAAGGAATCCTGAAACTGTCTGTGCTTCATAATGTTTGTCCTTTGGTAATTAGAGAGGGTAATAGAGAGTCCTTTTGTGCAGAGGAGAACTGTCATGAAGGGAGGTGCATTACTTATTCATGGTTGTAGCGCAGACTCAGTGAAAGAGCAGTCCCTGGCATTCCCTGTTACCAGTGCAACAAGTGACCGGCCTGTGTTCCAAAACACTGCTCGACAGACTCATGCCTTCCCAGGAAAGAATTCCTGTCTTCCCAGAGTGTGATAAGAAGTATTGCATGGATTTAAATGTTACACCGGCTGAAGGGAGAAGTGGCATAACACCAGTCCACCTGTCAATTCGTTACTGTCTCAGGAAGAAAGACTATTACTTTGGTAAGTGATGCCTAATTTTGTATATTAAGTAGAATGGGGCATCTTAAGGTTATTTTTTTGCAGAAATATTTAATGAAATGAAACTGCCCCTCTAAAATTAAGGGCATAGTGATAGGACCTAGGCCCAGCAGTATTAACGGCCTTTGGATATTTGACAAATGGGCAGTTTAAAATATATTTGTAGGGTCAGGAGGCTCTTTCTGAGTCAGGCCAAACATGCTTCCAGTTCAGTAGCTGGCAATTATAGCATCTATATTTTTAACAGGAGCCTAAAAGGTTATTTCATTTGTGTATCCTGTAAGTAATAATTACATCAGGTTCAGACAGGACATAAATAGGAAAGTTTCAATGAACTATAGATATGAGGTTAGCTCGGCAGTGGGAGAAAGGAGACATAAGAGGCTGAAAGGTATCTGACCTGGTAACGAGTTATTAAATGTATAATTAATGACCAATCACAAAATTGATTAATTACATGGAATGTTAAATGGGTTGTTCACCGTTGAATTAACTTTTAGTAAGAGGCAGAGAGCGATATTCTGAAGCAGTTTGCAATGGTTTTCATTTTTTTATTATTTGTCGTTTTCGAGCTCCTTAGCTTTGTATTTAATGGCTCTTCCGTTTGCAATTTCAGAACTCTGGTTGCTAGGGTCCCAATTAACCTAGCTAGCTACTATGCACTGATTTGAATGAGAGATTGGAATGTGAATAGAAGAGGGTTTGAATAGAAAGAAGAGTAATAAAACGTAGCAATAACAATAAACGGGTAGCCTTACAGAGCATTTGGTAATTAGATGGGGTCAGTGACCCCTATTTGAGAGCTTAAAAGAGTCAGAAGCAGAAGGCAAATAATTCATATACTATCAGAAAAAATGAAGGCCAATTAAAAATTGCTTATAATTCTAACATACTAAATGTTAACTTAAAGATGAACCACCCCTTTAAGTGACCATAAAATAAGTTTTATTACTCTACAAGGGACATTGGCTTGTTTAGGCTATAGTAGAAACAATATGTGCCGTGGGCCGTAACCTTGAAATGGGTGCCATGAACAGAATATTACTAGCTATTAAGCTTTTTGCAGAATTATTAATCCTTGGTGTTCGTCTAAACTGATTC
Source organism: Xenopus laevis (assembly GCF_017654675.1). Taxonomy (NCBI): domain Eukaryota; kingdom Metazoa; phylum Chordata; class Amphibia; order Anura; family Pipidae; genus Xenopus; species Xenopus laevis. Next base: position 19,165,846 of record NC_054383.1, read on the forward strand.
CAAACCCAAACATCAAGTTATTTTAAAATGCTGGATGACTGAAGGGAACAATTTTTTTTTCACTATGATGCAATTTTTTTCTCTAATATGCAAATAAGAATTCAGATTTCGTTCAATTCTATTTGGTGGAGAAATTGGATTTGGTGGAATCCAAAAATTGCAGATTTAACGCTCACATCATTTAACTTGCGACCCTCAAGCTGTTGTTGAAATACAACTCCTATGATCTCATTGAATGTTGAAGCATGGAATGTTGCTGACGGATCACCCTGATTTGGGTCCCCAAAGTTCCTTAATTTATTATATAATTCCCTCTTCTCATTGAACACTGAGGAAGTGTCCAGTTGTAGGGACACGAAATGCGTTAGTTTTTGCACACCCACCATGGAATTTACCACTGAGTATGCCACAATAAAGCCTCCTTGATATTATTACTGTTGCATCCCAGTGGTATGTTGGCCAGCGCTGATAGCAGGTAAAGTATTGCTTGTCAATTGAATTCTTCAGTTAAAGTTGCCGAAATCCCGCGATAGCTATGGCGGACGAGGTGAGGCTGACAGATAGGGCTGAGCTCCGCCATTCTCGCGTCTCTATACTTGCCGCCCTCCTCTCATTCCCTGCCCCTGGATCTAGTTTGCAATCAGTTTAGCAATATCTAATTACATAAAATACGTCAAATAAAATGAAAAATAACAGGTTTCTTTTTATTTAGAGAATAAGTAATGATAAAATTATACCAACTGGATTTTAGCCAGCGAGTCCATGAATAAAAGTAAGATTATCCCTTTACTGGAAGTAACATAACATAATGCCACAAGGGAGGACACAGATGGAAACAAATAAGCATTTACAGTCGTGCATTTTGCCCTGTCTGCAGTCCATGTAGAAAGTGCAAATGGATAAACTGTGTACAGGAAATGTCATTTCTGTCTGGAAAATAGTCTGAATATTTCTATAAACATTTTGACACTGGAGATCATTATGTTATTTTGAACATATTTTTCCTTACTGCGTAAAGCTATTATCAGTCACTATTACAGGGCATCTATTATGTGGTGCCTGGTGTAAATATTTCATCACGCCAATGTTTACATCTAATTACATCCATTTACTAGATGTAATTTCTCAGTTTAGCATAGGTGTGTATTTATTTTATACAATCATTTTTACATATGTTTGCCTCCATGTCAGCAATTTTATATTAACATTATGCTTACTGCACCTAAACATTCTGAAGAGAAAGGCTGGCTAAACGAGTCAGCTCTAACTCATAGGAACCTGTCTTCAGCAGGATAATTGACTTAACTCTGCAACTGGCAATGCATGTAATAGTGCAGGAAAAAAGATCACTGCTAGTGATTACAGGATCTGTTGTTCTGATAACAGTCACAGTCGAATCATGCAGGCTACCAACAGGGGCGATCCTGGCCCCTCCACCGCCTGAGGCAGCAGCAGTGGCTGCTGCCCCCCCCTCCCCAGGAAATTCGCTCTTAAAGTACCAGGAGCAGCATTTTTGCTGCCCCTGGTACTTAGTGGGGCGCTGCCGCCTGAAGCGACAGCCTCAACTTGCCTCATTGGCGAAGCACCCCTGGCTACCAAACTTTGAAATTATTCAGATTACTCCACATACATACGGTAATACTATGCACAGCTATGCAGAAAATAATTTTCTATTGTGAAGTACCTATCTCAAATGCACATGTAATAAACATCCATGCATAACACAGATGCGTATCTTCCACGTCCACCGGGACTGCTGCCTTAGGGGCCCTCAACCCCAGCCGTGATGCCCACCTACCTGCGCCGACCTGTCCTCCTGTGCAAAGATGTTTTCTCTTTATTCTTCTTTTTCTTTATCTGGATGTGATCTGGGTCAAGGGGCAGCATTTAGCAGGAGCAGGATGACAGGGCCCACAACCCTGCTTATCTTTATGTAAAATACATTTAATTATATTTACAATGCATTAGTAGGATATAGTGATGGGCGAATTTGCGCCGTTTCGCTTCGCCGAAAAATTCGCGAATTTCGCGCGAAATTCGCGAAACGGCGAAAAATTCGCGAAACGGCGCCGGCGTCTCGTTTTTGACGCCGGCGCCCGTTTTTGACGCCGGCGCCCGTTTTTCCGACGCCGGCGCCTGTTTTTGGCGCCGGCGACTTTTTTCGGAAAATTTTTTTTTTGACGCTGGCGAATTTTTACCGCGAATTTTCGCGGGCGTTTCGCGAATTTATTCGCTCGGCGCGAATCGCGCAAATTCGCCGCGAATTCGCGCCTGGCGAATAAATTCGCCCATCACTAGTAGGATATAAATAATTATACACAGTGTGCTTCCCTTCAATATGGCCCTACTGCTTCTGATTTTGTGCACCCTAGTATGGTCACTCGCACAAGGAATATTTACAAAGCAGATGTAATCACTTATGTTGCTACAAGGCAGGGCTGCCATCAGTAATAATGGGGCCCCCCACAGCAGGTATGGGACCTGTTATCCAGAATGTTCAGTAACTGGGGTTTTCCAGATAACGAATCTTTCCATAATTTTGATCTTCATACCTTAAGTCTACTAGAAATTCATGTAAACATCATGGGGCCAATTCATTAACTTCGAGTGAAGGATTCGAATTTCGAAGTGTTTTTTTTGGCTACTTCGACCATCGAATGGGCTACTTCGACCTTCAACTACGACTTCGACTCGAATGATTCGAACTAAAAATTGTTCGACTATTCGACCATTCGATAGTCGAAGTACTGTCTCTTTAAGAAAAAACTTTGACCCCCTAGTTCGCCACCTAAAAGCTAACAAACCCAATGTTAGCCTATGGGGAAGGTCCCCATAGGCTTGGCTAAGTTTTTTTGGTCGAAGGATAATCCTTTGATCGTTGGATTGAAATCCTTCGAATGGTTCGTTTCGAAGGATTTAATCGTTCGATCAAACGATTATTCCTTCGATCGTATGATCGCAGTATTTGCGCAAAATCCTTCGACTTCCATATTCGAAGTCGAAGGATTTTTATTCCCAGTCGAATATCGAGGGTTAATTAACCCTCTATATTCGACCCCTAAATAAACCCAATAGGCTGTTTTTGCTAGTAAGGAATAATTATATCTTAGTTTGGATCAAGTACAATGTACTGTTTTATTATTTCAGAGAAAAAGGAAATCTTTTTTAAAAATGGGATTATATAAAAAAAAAATGCGCAGAATTCCAAATCCACCCTGACCAGTCTCCAGTTTTGACAAGACTCCACTAAGGGCATGGATATACATGCGGATGTTAGCTGCATCTTCGGCGCGGTTCACGTTGCGGTTTATAAAAAAAACGACTGTCACGTAGATACAGTACACATAACGGTTTAAGTTTAGGCAATGGCACAAAAACGCTACCGCAGTGGTCAGCTTTTTTTTAAAAAACGCGGTGTGAAAACTGCAACAAAATGTGTGCAAGTGCATCATGTTTCCTGGGGAATACATATTCTAAATGTATACATTTATTTTGCCAGTCATTTGAAATAGTGGTTAAAAGTTTTACCATTGCAGAAACAAAACAGAAATCCCCTGTTTACCTCTTAATCAACATTTATATTTTATTATTTTCTGCATATCTGTATCATCTCCACTCTACACTCAGCTCTCTCTATCTAGCCCTGTTTCTCGCTCATCAATATTTCCCCCACATACATAATAGATGAGGAGACACAATTGCTCTAAAGTTGTATAACCACAGGGCTTTCTGACGTTACAAGATAAGCGTCCCTTTGTTTTTTCACCGCTGCCATGGAAACAGGTAGAGAAGAAACAGAACCAAAGACAAGGATAAATGGAGAGAAGTAACTTTATACGTGTAAAATGCTGGGAGCAGAGAGGAGTGTAAAAAACAAGAAAACAGGGAATACTATAAATTAGAGTTTGCCAAATATATGTGGCTTCATTTATAAAAGTGCTACTTGTATACAAAAGAGAAAATAGATGTTGTTGAAGACTTTAATCACAGTCTCTGGATGTAGGGCAGATGTCGTATAATTGTAGCAACAGGCTGTGACAATTGTGACAAATTAGTTGACTTCAGTTCACTTGCAAACTATTCAAAAAGAGATCGAATGTTTGGTGTTTTGTCAATAATGCATAAACCCAAGGGGCCACTTTATCAACGGTAGTTAAATCTTGGCTAAAACTCGTGGTTTTTGCTCTATCTGAAATTTTCAGATGTTTATTCTTTATTACTTTATTAATTTTATCACATTTTTACCAGCATTATTTTTCTAAACAGAACTAGCGAGCTCAAACCTGGCCGAGATCCATTCAAACCAAAGGACGCATCTTTCTAATTCTCTCACTAACATGAGAATTCTCAACCTGTCTTAAAGGAACAGTAACATCAAAAGATGAAAGTGTTTTAAACTAATGAAAATATAATGTACTGTTGCCCTGCACTGGTAAAACTGATCTGTTTGCTTCAGAAATAGGGATGTAGCGAACGTCGGAAAAAAAGTTCGCGAACATATTCGCGAACTTGCGCAAAAACGCGAGCGGTTCGCGAACGGTTCGCGAACCCCATAGACTTCAATGGGAAGGCGAACTTTAACATCTAGAAAAGACATTTCTGGCCAGAAAAATGATTTTAAAGTTGTTTAAAGGGTGCAACGACCTGGACAGTGGCATGCCAGAGGGGGATCAAGGGCAAAAATGTATCTGAAAAATCTGCCTGTGTGTGCTTGGAAGAGATAGTGTAGGGGGAGAGCTGTTAGTGATTTCAGGGACAGATGATAGTAAGTTTGCTGGCTAGTAATCTGCTTGATACTGCTCTGTATTGGAGGGACAGAAGTCTGCAGGGATTTGAGGGACATTTTAGCTTAGGTAGCTTTGCTGGCTAGTAATCTACTGTTCTCTTTAAACAACTGCCATACGTTGACCTTGTAGGCATTGTTTGCCCAGTTTTTTTGGACGCAGCCACTGAAGCACAGTTGCCAGAAAAAATATGCCATATAAATGCTGAAAATAGTCATTTTTCGCCATTACGTAAAATATATTATGGCTGCTTGAAAAAAGTGACTCCGGTGTTTTTTCTGGAGACGGTAATATTATGGATATTTAGACAGAATGGGAACAAGGTCACACAGCTCGATGGCGGGTTGAAGAAAACAGTGTGCAAATAATGCCTACAAGGCCAACGTATACACTACTACAGCGGTGGATACGGATTACGTAAAATATATGAATGCTGCTTGAAAAAAGTGACTCCCGGTGTTTTTTCTGGAGACGGTAATATTATGGATATTTAGACAGAATGGGAACAAGGTCACACAGCTCGATGGCGGGTTGAAGAAAACAGTGTGCAAATAATGCCTACAAGGTCAACGTATACACTACTACAGCGGTGGATACGGATTACGTAAAATATATGAATGCTGCTTGAAAAAAGTGACTCCGGTGTTTTTTCTGGAGACGGTAATATTATGGATATTTAGACAGAATGGGAACAAGGTCACACAGCTCGATGGCGGGTTGAAGAAAACAGTGTGCAAATAATGCCTACAAGGCCAACGTATACACTACTACAGCGGTGGATACGGATTACGTAAAATATATTATGGCTGCTTGAAAAAAGTGACTCCGGTGTTTTTTCTGGAGACGGTAATATTATGGATATTTAGACAGAATGGGAACAAGGTCACACAGCTCGATGGCGGGTTGAAGAAAACAGTGTGCAAATAATGCCTACAGGGCAAATAATGCCTAAAAGGTCAACTTATACACTACTACAGCGGTAGTAAAATAAAAAAAGTAAAATAAAAAAAAAATGAATATTAAAAAAAAAAATTAAAGTTGGTGCTGCTGAACTACTAGGAGCAGCAGATTAGCACACCAGTCCCACTCCCCAACACTGCTAGACTAATAGCACTGGGCTCTTATAGTAGTAGTAGTAGTAGTAGTAGTAAAACAACAAAAAAATAAATAAAAGCAGTCCTTACAAGGACTACTGTTATTGCAGCAGTCAGCAGATGAGATCAGAAGCAGGACAGCTGCCCACTGCAGCTACATACAGAGCACTGCAGTAGAAGGTAGATTACTAGCCAGCAAAGCTACCTAAGCTAAAATGTCCCTCAAACCCCTGCAGACTTCTGTCCCTCCAATAACAGAGCAGTATCAAAACGATTACTAGCCAGCAAACTTTCAACTGTCCCTGAAATCACTAACAGGCAGCAGCTCTCTCCCTACACTATCTCTTCAGCACACACAGGCAGAGTGAAAAAACGCTGCAGGGCTTCGGTTTTTATAGGGAAGGGGAGTGGTCCAGGGGAGAGCTTCCTGATTGGCTGCCATGTACCTGCTGGTCTGGGGTGAGAGGGCAAAAAAAAGCGCCAACAATGGCGAACCCAAAATGGCGAACGTCGCGCGACGTTCGCGAACTTCCGGCGAGCGCGAACACCCGATGTTCGCGCGAACAAGTTCGCCGGCGAACAGTTCGCGACATCTCTATTCAGAAACACTACTATAGTTCATATAAACAAGCTGCTGTGTAGCAATGGCGGAAACTGAAAAAAGGCTATATGTCACAGGTTAAATAGTGGATAACAGATAACACAATTATGTTCTACAAAGCGTATCTGCTGTGTAACCTGAGCCTTTCCTCCTTTGAATGGTTGCCCCCATTGATACACAGAAGTTTATTTATATAAACAATAGTAGTGTTTCTAAAGCAAACACAGCTGTTTTACCAGTGCAGGGCCACAATGCATTTAATTTTCTATGTTACTGTACCTTTAAGAATTCTCCAGTTGCTTTACGCTAAAAGTTGGTGAGTTTTATAAATCTGCCATTTACAGTCCCAATGAAAATGGGGCAACTCTGGCCTCTCTATAATGAAATGAGCAGAATGTTCCAGGGGTGCAATGTCCTGTAACATTTTCCACTATCCATAATCAAAACATCTGAATTTCATCAATGAAATCCCTCCAATAAAGTTAAATGGAACGAGGGAGAAAAAGAATGACCCATTACAGCTGCACCTTTCCACCATGAATGTCCTTGATTCGCTAACTAATAAATTAAAACTTGACTTTTATTTATGTGGTAAAAGAATGTAAAATAATAAATTAACCTTGTAAGGTAGGAACGTCAAGGAAACAGGCACAATATTCTTTTAGCTTTTTTGGGCAGGGCTTCAGAACTCTCAAATGGGGGTACTAATCGGTTTGGAGGATACTTCGGAGGTGGGGGACTGCAGTGGGATCCCACTGAATGGTTCAGGCAGTTGGGCAGATTCCCATTAGCACCGCCAGTAATGCCCAAAACACACTACACCAAGCTGTGTACGAAGCGATCAGGCAGGATCATTACTTATATTATAATTATTAACATGTATTTTTAGGCGCCAACATATTATGCAGCACTGAATGTACAACAGCTGTTTATTTGTAGCACCTGTTTCCTCAACGTTTTTACCTTACAAGTTCTATTTTTGACATACAGTACAACCCCCCACTTTACGTTTTTCAAAGGACCAGGAAAAAATTGTGTAAAATCCAGGAAAATGTAAAATCAACTTTTACTTCAAGTACTGAAAGGATATAAGCACAGGAGTTCATTTTACTTTGAGATACAATATTTACTTTCTTAATAACAAGGGTTAAACATTGCAGTGTTAATATGACACTATGGGGGGCATGGGCAAGGCCTCTCTGTCAGTCACATACACAACCTAAAGCAATAAGTGATTGGTGCAGGACTGTATAAAGGGCAGACTAATTGGAATTGACCATTTGCAGGCAGAACCATGGCAGAATATACATCTGGTTAGTATTTTAAACCTCTTTATTTCACAAATAATAACATTCTTAGAGGGAAAAAAGCAGTTTTTGGGCACATCAGGACAAAACTTTGATGCAAAATATGGGAAAACATGACTTAAAATCAGGGAAATGCACCCATTGAAATGCATTATAAATTCGTAGGACCACAAATAAATAATGTAAAATGCAGGAAAACTTAAAATCAGGGTATTTAAAATCGAGGTTTCACTGTACGTTCTTTTACTACAATACTAAAAGTTACGTTTTAATTTGTTAGTTAGAGAATCAAGGAAATTCATGGTGGGAAGGTACAGCTATAATGGGTCATTTTTTTTTCTCCCTTGTCCCATTTATATTAATTTCACTTGACCCTGCACACCATCCCTTGCATTTCTCTTTGATGGTAGGTGCTCACATTTAAATTGTTTTCACCTCCAATAAAATTCCAGGCACTTTTGGGATCTATACAAAGGAGCCATAAAGGACCTTTTTTGGCTTTTGGTGACCTACAGTAGTTGTTGGTGACAACATGCTGACTTTCATTTATTTGACATTTACTCATATTTCTCTGTATAGTTTGAAGCTCATGGAATCACTAGCCCAAACAGAAGTCTACTCTTGAGCACTTTATAAACTCTACCATAGTTGGGTTAATATGTCCTTGTCTCATAAGTATAAGTTTCAGGATATATTAATGCAAACTTGTAAATTTACAACTTGTCTGATAATTGGGCTGCAATTACATTATTTTTATATTCTACAGCCCTGAAGAACACAATGACACTTTAGAAATCAAGGATACTAATAAAATCTCATTCACAGCATAGTTGTTTACATTCACATGTAATTACATTCAGATGTATGAGCAGGAAATGTGATAATATTTTCTACTTTGAGACCTTTCCCGGATGCTTAAATGCAATAGAGCAATAATGCATAATAAAATTAATATTAAAATAGATAATATTGAATACAATGTGGGGTGTTGCAAAGCAGAAGGCAAATGTGTGTTTTTTGAGAACTTTTCTCAGTAATACTGTATAAATGAAGCTTCGACCTGTAAAGGAGGAATATTGGCTTTCTGACTGTACAATGCTGCTTGCTCCAGCTGTGTGATAGTACATGTATGGGACCTGTTATCCAGAATGCTTGGGACCTGGGGTTTTCTGGATAGCGGATCTTTCTGTAATTTGGATCTTCATACTATTGGGTATATTTATCAAAGAGTGAAGTTAGACATCACCACAGTCCTCTAGAGTGAAATTCCGCCACTCTCCATTCATTTCTAATGGGTGTAAGTGAAAGTTTTTTGAATTTTTATTTTTGCCATCTCAGACCTGTCGAGGTCATGTACAGTATGCGGCACATTTACTTAGCTCGAGTGAAGGAATAGAAGAAAAAATACTTTGAATTTTCTCTTTAAAAAAAACTTCGACCAAGTACTTCGCCACCAAAAATTTAACGAACATCAATGTTAGCCTATGGGGAAGGTCCCCATAGGCTTCCTAACAATTTTCTGATCGAAAGAAAAACGTTAGATTGATGGATTAAAATCCTTCGAATCGTTCAATTCGAAGGATTTAATCTTTCGATCAAACTATTTTTCCTTTGATTGTTCGATCGTAGGAAATGCGGTAAATCCTTCGACTTCGATATTCGTTTAATGTTAATGAACCCTCGATATTTGACCCTAAGTAAATGTGCCCCTATAAGTCAATAGGAGATGTCCCTATCCCAATTTGAAGATATCATGGTTTGCGCTGGGTTTAACCTGATAATTTCGGGGGTTTAGGGCAAAAAAAACCTACGTACGATTCGGATTTTCCCTTGATTTTATTGAGGTTTTAACCGATCTGAATTATTCTAGTTATTTTATTAACAAATAAGGCAAAATCAGGGATGGGAGTTTGGTTTAGCTTTTTTTATTGAAACAATGAGATCTAATCAAGTTTTAGTAAATAACCCCTAAGGGCAGAGACACACTCGGCAATTCGGGAGATTAGTCGGAGCAGAGTTTTCCAAAGTTGCCCAAAGTTTCCTCGTGAGGCAACTTCGGGCGACTTCGGAAAACGAAGCACTCCGAGTGCTATCCGGCCGGCGATTTTCATTCAAGACGGCGGGAAGGCAGGGGAGGCAGTTCGGGGAGATTAGTTGCCCCGAAGTCACTGGGTGACTTCTCTCCCCGAATTGCCGCATGTGTCTCTGCCGTAAAGGTAGGAAGATCCAAATCAGGTCCCGAGTATTCTGAATAACAGAACCCATAACTCCATTGATCTCCGTAATGTCCATTGTGTTGGACATCTCTGCTTCAGTGTTTTTTCAAGTTGGATGGACACCTTATTCCCTGTCTCTGACCATCCCTGCAGAAGACCGAGAAAGCTACAGCAACATACATGGCAGAGTTTGACTAAAGGGGTAGTTGTAGAATAAAAAACGATATAATTGGGAAATATATATATTTATATATAGTTACATAGTTAGTTACATAGTTAAATTGGGTTGAAAAAAGACAAAGTCCATCAAGTTCAACCCCTCCAAATGAAAACCCAGCATCCATACACACACCCCTCCCTACTTTTAATTAAAATTCTATATACCCATACCTATACTAACTATAGAGTTTAGTATCACAGTAGCCTTTGATATTATGTCTGTCCAAAAAATCATCCAAGCCATTCTTAAAGGCATTAACTGAATCAGCCATCACAACATCACCCGGCAGTGCATTCCACAACCTCACTGTCCTGACTATGAAGAACCCTCTACGTTGCTTCAAATGAAAGTTCTTTTCTTCTAGTCTAAAGGGGTGGCCTCTGGTACGGTGATCCACTATGGGTAAAAAGGTCCCCTGCCATTTGTCTATAATGTCCTCTAATGTACTTGTAAAGTGTAATCATGTCCCCTCGCAAGCGCCTTTTTTCCAGAGAAAACAACCCCAACCTTGACAGTCTCCCCTCATAATTTAAGTCTTCCCTCCCTCTAACCAGTTTAGTTGCACTTAGTCTCTGCACTCTCTCCAGCTCATTTATATCCCTCTTAAGGACTGGAGTCCAAAACTGAACTGCATACTCCAGATGAGGCCTCACCAGGGACCTATAAAGAGGCATAATTATGTTTTCATCCCTTGAGTTAATGCCCTTTTTTATGCAAGACAGAACTTTATTTGCTTTAGTAGCCACAGAATGACACTGCCCAGAATTAGACAACGTGTTATCTACAAAGACCCCTAGATCCTTTTCATTTAAGGAAACTCCCAACACATTGCCATTTAGTGTATAACTTGCATTTATATTATTTTAGCCAAAGTGCATAACCTTGCATTTATCAACATTGAACCTCATTTTCCAGTTTGCTGCCCAGTTTTCCAGTTTATAGACAATAATAGCAGCACACTGTTAAGTTGCAAAAGTGCTCAAGTGCATAATTTATTTAGCCCACGGCATACAAAGGCAACGTTTCGAGCCAACCAGGCCCTTTATCAAGCCCCCTGTTACACCATTAACAATCCATTTATAGTGAGGGTTTGGGGCGTGTACATGTGCTCCACCCCCATCCCACAGACAATTAATAAATTACATATTAAGTAAATTGCATGAATGATGACCTTTCAATCCCAATAAGATAAGAAATTGTTATAAAAACTCAGTGTTAATAACAAAGTGTCAATAAAAAGTGATATTAAAACATTAAAATAGAACATCCTGCGTGAATTTCAAAGAAAGTAGTTTTCATCAGTTGAGTCCATTCTTTTCAAAAAAGTCCATTGGTGTTTACAAAATTTCATATTTGGATACTGAAAACACTTCAGAGCATATAATAATTATTGTATATTGATAAGGTGAATTTGCAAACCTGAGACGCTCATGCAATTTACTTAATATGTAATTTATTAATTGTCTGTGGGATGGGGGTGGAGCACATGTACACGCCCCAAACCCTCACTATAAATGGATTGTTAATGGTGTAACAGGGGGCTTGATAAAGGGCCTGGTTGGCTCGAAACGTTGCCTTTGTATGCTGTGGGCTAAATAAATTATGCACTTGAGCACTTTTGCAACTTAACAGTGTGCTGCTATTTTTGTCTATGGATTGATGTGACCCGAGGACAGGATTGGGCCTTTTAGTTCAGCACCTGGCACTTCAACTGTGTTTGTCTGAGAGGTGAGCGCTCCAATTTTTGTGACAGTTTTCCAGTTTAGACAGATCACTTTGCAAAGTGGCAGCATCCTGCATGGAACCTATAGTTCTGCACAATTTAGTATCATCTGCAAAAATGGAAACAGTACTTTCAATGCCCACCTCCAGGTCATTAATAAACAAGTTGAAAAGCAAGGGACCTAGTACAGAGCCCTGCGGTACTCCACTAACAACACTGGTCCAATTAGAAAATGTTCCATTTACCACCACTCTTTGTAGTCTATCTTTTAGCCAGTTCTCTATCCAGGTACAAATACTATGTTCCAGGCCAACATTCCTTAATTTAACCAGTAACCTTTTGTGTGGCACTGTATCAAATGCTTTAGCAAAGTCTAAGTAAATCACATCCACTGCCATCCCAGAATCGAGGTCTCTACTTACATTCTCGTAAAAAGAAATTAAGTTAGTCTGGCAAGATCTATTACGCATAAAACCATGCTGGCACAAACTCATAGTATTATGATTTGCTATGAAGTCCAGTATCTTATCCTTTATTAACCCTTCGAAAAGCTTTCCTACCACTGACGTCAGACTAACTGGCCTATAGTTTTGAGGCTGAGAACGGGATCCATTTTGAATAGAGGCACCACATTAGCAATTCGCCAGCCTCTCGGCACTATGCCAGATCTCAATGAATCCTGAAAAATTAAGTAAAGAGGTTTGGCAATCACAGAGCTAAGCTCACTAATTACCCTGGGATGAATACCATCTGGCCCTGGACCTTTGTTAATCTTAACATGTTCAAGTCTCTTTTGAATTTCTTCATGTGTGAACCATGCATCATTAGTTGTATTACTAGAATTGGGACTGTTAAGAAGGAAACCTTCACTTACTGGTTCCTCATTTGTGTAGACAGATGAAAAATATGAGTTCAGAATCTGCGCTTTTATTTTGTTTTCATCAACCAGCTGACCCCCCTCTGATAGTAAGGGTCCCACCCCTTCCTGCTTCATTTTTTACTATTAACATATTTAAAAAATAATTTTGGATTTTTTTTACTGCTTGCTGCAATATCCTTTTCTATATCAATTTTAGCTTGCCTTATAGCTTCTTTGCATGATTTATTGGCCTCCTTGTACCTTATAAATGTTTCGGCTGTACCAGCTAACTTGAAAGCCTTAAAAGCACGTCTTTTCTTACCCACCTCAACACTAACGCTTCTATTGAACCAAAAAGGTTTTGCTTTGCAACGGCGTTCCTTGCTTACAAGTGGAATATACTGACGTATATTTATTAAGCAGCATTTTAAAGACTTCCCTTTTTGTTCTGTGTTTAACCCTGTGAAAAGCATTTCCCACTTAATATGTTGCAGAGATGCCCTTATACTGTCAAAGTTTGCACGTCTGAAATTTAGTGTTTTAGTTACTCCCTTATAGAATTGCTTCTGCAACAGAATCTCAAAGGAGACCATGTTATGATCACTATTCCCTAAATGCTCACCCACACAAATGTTAGAGATGAGTTCAGTATTGTTAGTTATTACAAGGTCCAAAAGAGAGTTATTCCTAGTAGGTTCTTGAACGAGCTGGAATAAAAAGTTGTCATTCAGCATATTTAAAAACCTACTAGCTTTTTCTGTCTTGGCAACCCCATTACCCCAGTCAATGTCTGGATAATTGAAGTCACCCATAACAACAACTTGACCCAGCTGTGAAGCCGCTTGTATCTGCAAGAGTAGCTGGGCTTCATACTCGTCACTTATACGAGGTGGTTTATAGCATACACCAATGATAATTCTTTTTGTTACCTTTTGCCCAGTCAAAATCTCTACCCAGAGTGATTCTACACCCTCACCAGTGCCAGCTATTTTTATTTCTTTTTATCGCATGGCTTTAATTCAGGCTTTACATACAAACACACTCCTCCACCCTTTTTAATCCCTCTGTCCCTCCTAAAAAGGGTGTAACCTTTTAAATTCACAATCCAGTCACATGTTTCATCCCACCAGGTCTCAGTGATACCAATTATATCATAATTTTTAGAGCATGCAATTAATTCTAGGTCACCCATTTTACCTGACAAACTCCGTGCATTTGCCAGCATACAGCGGAGGTTACTACTTTTACTTTTGAAATGTGCATTACTTAGTGAAGAATTATACGTTAAGTTAGTATTATTCTGTTTGTTTGTTTGCAACAATGCCATATTTGCTATATATAATAAATAAATGATGATGATAAATAAATGATGATGATTTGGTTGGATAACTCACATTTTGAATATGAATGTATGGCTATTGAGGCAATGTTTTCTTTCCACAATGTCAGTTTTCCTTCAAACTCTGAAGCAGCTGAATGCTTTACTTTCCACTTCCAAACAACTCTCTCCCTGTGAGACCTTTTCTGCATCCTGCTGGCCATAGAACTGTATATTTCTTTTGGAGAGATCAGGATAACGATTCCTCATGCTTTCTTCTGAGAAAGAGAGGCAATTAGGTGCAGGGCAGTTATTCATTTCTGTAGAAGACTTCAAAGCACCCCAAGACCTGTCTCTAAAATTCAACAAAACATGTTGGAAAAAAAATACAGTTCTAAATTATGGACTGCAAATTACATTATGAAAAAGAATGACTATATTATTCAGCAGTAAATGCTAACGAATGTCAATAACTGAAACTCTCCATTCAAAATATTAAACCTAAAGCCCCCATCCCCTGCAGATGTGTTTATTTAGTAAAAATAACTTTTTTATGTGATTCTATGAGTCTTTGTTGTGAGTTTAAAGGAATTGTAAATTTCTGTTTTCAGGAAGTAAATTGTAACTTAAAGGCAGAGGAAGAAATATAAAATCATTCACTGATTCAATGTCATGTCATGTGAATTAAACAAAGCGCTGCATTAATTTATACAGCTTTCTAAAGGTTTAAATGGTATAATGAGTGTCATATTTTTGTTAAATACCAAATACTGCATTTTCTTTTTCATTGTCTTTACTACTGCACATGAAAGGCAAATCTTAACATTAAAAATAGCTTATAAATCACTTAGAACAGTAATGATGATCCTTAACAGAGCCCTAACCCTATAAATGGTTTATTTGCTTTATGTGCTGATTACTGTTAAATTCTAGTGTTTGTGGCTTTGCATAAACAGGGTTGAAACAAGCAATAAGCCCCTTTGATGCCTCATTGAGGTTGACATAGTTATTTTGGAAAGAAAAGCACTCAGGGCTAGTGATGGGCGAATTTATTCGCCAGGCGCGAATTCACGGCGAATTTGCGCGATTCGCCGCCAGCGTAAAAAAAAAATGTCAGAAAAAACGGACGCCGGCGTCGTAAACGGGCGCTGGCGTCAAAAAACGGGCGCCGGTGTCAAAGCGAAACAGCGCAAATTCGCCCATCACTACTCAGGGCTGTCCCGTGCAACCCTTCCTAATTTCAGATGAAGAAACAAACAAACAAAATGAAGCTTCACAGAAGCCTGATTTGTTGTATCACTTTTACACCCTATTATTTGTGGGTTTTGAGTTATTTTGCTTTTTATTCAGCAGCTCTCCAGTTTGCAGTCAGCAATCTAGTTGCTAGGATCCAAATTACCCTAGCAACCATGCATTGATTTGAATAAGAGACTGGAATATGAATAGCAGAGGCTTGAATAGAAAGATGAGCCATAAAAAGTAGTTGTTAAAATATATGTGTAGCCTTATAGAGCATTTGTTTTTAGATGGGGTCAGTGACCCCCATTTGAAAGCTGGAAAGAGTCAGAAGAAGAATGCAAATTATAAATGACGTAGAGTAGACCAATTGAAAAGTTGTCTGAACGAATTTTCACCTGGCGTAGTGTTGCAATGGCTGTGAAGCCGGTGCTGGCGATTTTTTGCCGCTTAGTAAATTTATCCCTTAAGGGTCATGCTCTTGTGCTGTAGAGCCTTAAGGGGTATATATATCAAAGAGTGAAGTTAGAGCTCCACAGTCTGCAGAGTGAAATACCAATTCTCTCCATTCATTCATTCAATCGCTTAGAAATTAATGGAGAGAGGCGGTGTTTCACTCTGCGAACTTTGGAGAGCTCTAACTTCACTCTTTGATAAATATACCCCTAGCAGTTGGGATCCATTATCTGGAAACCCATTATCCCTAATGCTCTGAATCAGGGTCGGACTGCTGTCCAGGGCCCCCTCTAGCCCCCCCACCCCCTACTGTGACGTCCATGCATGAAGGTGCGCACGTGCGAATGGCATGTGCAGACGTGGCTGCGCGGCGCCGAAAAAATTGTGATTTGTGCTGACAGTTTGCATCTCGCATTGAATTAGTCATAACGACCTATAATGCCTATGTAGCATACTGAAAGTGCCAGAAAAAGGAATTTCCCCATTTCTACACTACATTTCCCTGCAGAATTGTAATTATTTCCCATTTTACGTAATTGCTCGCCACTTTGATGTGTAACATAAAGGAAAAATGAAATGAATGGGAAAGCTCTAATTACGACAGAAATTAATATATTAAAACAGAACGCATTAGAAGTTGGATACATCTAGAAGCAGCCAAATGTGATGTATAATTAAAACCAAGTGCCATATTCCGTCCATTAACGTATATATAAATACACTCCAAGACTAACATGGTGCAGATTTAGCAAATGGCTTCAATCTGTGTCTTAATAATACATTGCTTGCTGCTTGGCACACCTACATCATTTCCAGGGAAAAACAGACAGCAATCATCTAAAGCAAGTGGCACAGCTGATAGATCAGCAGGGTATGATATTCTCAGCACTGCTCACTGATAATACAGAACATTATTCTCTGACCTATAACCAAAACCACAATGGATTTTATGAATGGTTAAGCTTCGCTCAGCAATCACATGAAGCAGTGTCATGCCGAGGTTATCCATCTCCTTCTCACGCCTCTCGAGAGTGCCAACAAATAGTGTTCTCTAAACAGAGCACTTCAGGAAAACAGCTGCGTTTTCCACTGCTCTAATGTTTTAAAGCAGAAAAAAAAATTAATCATATCGAGTCCGTACGAATGTTTTTATTTCAGAAGCGTTCTCCCCTTAGCTTTTTTGTTGCGGTGACATTGCAGCGGGGTCTGTTAGAGTCATTAGAAGTTGATGTGGGATAGACATTGGAAGGTCGCCGTTTCCTTTGTCCTGCTGGGAATGTTACAAGTTTTCCAGTCTCCACAAATAGAAAAAGAAAGAAAGGGAAATATCTAGTTTTGAGAGAGTACAGGGAGTTTCTTAAATTACTGGGAATGGCAGTAAAATATTGACTTTAGAGGTTATTTTATTTAGTGTAACAGGCAAAAAATTGGGGGCAATCTGCCTTGTTTTTGCACTTAGCACTCTCTCCTGCATGCTAAATCAATTGTAGGTGTATAGGTGTATGTATTTCAAAAGGAGTGCAGAGACCCAGGGGCGGATTTAAAAATGTTGCACCCCTAGTCCCCCTTGCTAATCACACCCCACCTGCCCCCCAACCCACACTTACCCCAGACTGCTCGCTCCATCGCAGCACGTTACCCATCCTCAGTCTCAGCTGCTACAACCTGGTCCTATATGATCTTCTTCATTGGGGTGTCCCCCAGTGCAGCTGCAGCCAGTGGGCGGCATTCCACCCCCAGATTTATGCTGCCCAGGCCTTACTGGCCTGTCCACAAATCCAGTCCTGCAGGGACCTGCATTTACCCCCACCCCTTGTTTTTGGAATGTACGCACTTTAAAAACAGAGCTGCATTTGGAAGCGCTGTATTCATGAGGTATGCGAGGAGGCATGTAGCCCTCCCCTACCCATCCCCAGACTTCATAATTATTTAGATGTGCAAGTTAGGGAGCACCTGTAAATGAGCGAAATCTTAAGCCAATTTTCGCCACTGACACCCATAGGGGCAAATTCACTAAGATTCGTAGTTGCGCCAGGCGTAACTTCGCCGCACTTTGCCACACTTCGCCAGGCGTAGTTTCGCCAGTGCTTCGCAAATTCACTAAAATCCGAAGTTGCGCTCAGGGGTAGCGTAAGGTTGCGAAGTTGCGCTAGTGTTGCTTCGCTAAGTAAAGCGAAGTTACGCTAGTGAAGGCTAATTTGCATACGGCGCCAAATTCAAATTTCAATGGAGGAATACCTATCAGTACTACAAATGGTTAGAAAAGCTTCAAAACATCAAATAAAAATTTTATTTTGCCCTACACATGTGCCCATTGTCTAGGTAAGTTGCCATGAGTCAGGAAATGTAGGGGGGAAGAAGGGGAGCCCCAAAATTTTTTTCTATCTTTTTCAGCCTATCACCCATATTGTAGAAAACACACCAGCGTTTTTTGGGACTTAGAAAAATTTTTTACTTTTTTTGAAGCAATCCCTATCTACTCTATTGCGCTTCGCCTGGTCTGAGGTGGCGAAGGAAGTCTAGCGTAAAAGGTAGCGTTCAGTACACTGCGTGCGTTAGTGAATTTGCGTAGTTACGTCGCTAGCGAAACTTCGCCAGGCGTAAGGGTGCGAAGTAACACTAGTGAAACTACGCCAGCGTTCGTTAGTGAATTTGCGCAGTAACGAAAATGCCAAACGCTAGCGAAGTAACGCTAGCATTCGGCGCTTTGGCGCTTAGTGAATTTGCCCCATAGACTTCAATGCATTTCGGCGAATTTTCGCCATTTCGCGAATATGCTTTTTCCTGAACGCTAATATATAGCACTGCTCTGTCCGCCTTTCTGTTTCTTTTCTTGCAAATTTGCATTGTGAGTACATTTTTCAGAAATGGCTCACAAATGAGACAGGTGTTTGCGTGAGTGTGCTCACTGTGCAAGGTTGTTGTGCGCAAAAATAGCGTTCACAGTCACTTCAATTTGCAAAAATGTTTTGCAAATATTTTCTCCGCCACCAAAGTTGTGGCATAATTTAAATGCAGAGTGCACTTATAAATGAGCCCTACAGTCTGTACCAGGGGCCCTGCACCAGCAGCCTCCATGCTCTGCACCCTTACATTGGATTGAACATTGCCCCTTCCTCAAGTGCAAGCTGAATAAGCACTAAGGGCAGTGGTTTGGCACCCTTTGCGATTGTGGCAGGGGCAGTTGTAAATTAACTCCTTTTATCTAAAAAAAAAAAAAAAAAGGAATGTAGGCAGAAAATACATCTGAAGAAGTTGCACTTTTCACTAAAAGCCCCCCCTTTAAGGTGCAACAGTTGGCCAGGGCTCCCTTTCCAAGATGACAGCTACATGAAACCATTGCCGTATCAGCCAAATCCTTTCTAAATGATCACTAAGGGGCATGATTTTGCACCTCTTTAGAACTCTAGCAGCTGTGGGATTATTTAATGAGGCCCAAAGTATGACATCATATCATCTAACAGTTTGTATTTCTTTTATCCTCACACTGTTGTGATGTAAATTCTGGACAGCCTTTAAGCGAGGATGCCTTCAAAAATGGATCTTGTTGGGGAGCTATAATTTGAATGAATCCCTGTAGTATGTCTTATTTAAAGGACAAGTCAACCCCAAAATAAAAATTAGCTTTATAAAAGAAAACGTAATTCTCAGCAACTTTGCAATATGTATTTATTACACATTTTCAGTGCTTTTAAAGCTATTTGTAAAAGTAATTGCTATTGAAGGCAGCATTTGCTTAACTTCTGGTTGTTACTTTTTAAACAATGTTGCAAAAATGTTAGTTCCCCATTAAAGACAGGTCTGTTAATCAGCCGCCTTGTCTTACATTGTAACAACAGTCACTAGGGCAGAGAATCAACATGCACAGAACACTTCTTTCAATAGCAATACATATACAAAAAAACCATAGAAAATTTGTAATGAATGTATATTGCAAAGTTATTTAGAATTATGTTTTCTTCTATTAGGCAAAAATATTTTTGGTGTGGCATTCCCTTTAAGTATCCTAATGTGAATGAAAGATGTGATTATCTTATTATTTGAGTGTCAAAATAGGCACCAGATTTACTAACTAGAAGTGTCAAAAGACACGCATGCGCACACACGCGGAAAATGTGTCGTGTGCATGCACAAGTACGCAGAAGTGCACAGCACGTATGCGCGAACAAGACACCAGATCCAGCAGAGCAGGTCTGTGCCTGTGGGGGCCAATGAGTGCCGGGCCCATCGGGTTTTCTCCCAGTATCCTGCCAGACCAGTCTGACCCTGGATGTCTAACATAATAGCCAGAACACTACTTCCTGCTTTGCAGCTCTTTTGGTTTCCACTGATTGCTTTTATAGATTACATTTTTGGCTAACAAACTATATTAGATTTTTTTATTTTTATTTTGCACAGCTTATCTATTTACCTAGTTTTTATTTATACACTGAACTGTTCCTTTAAGAGCTTTGAGAACCCTGCCAAATAGGATCTTGGTGGACACCACAGCACAAGTACTTGGGGACACCCTAAACTTGTATATACGATTTCATTTCTCTCCCACTAATACATTGTTTCCCAGTAGTGATGGGTGAATTTATTCGGCAGGCGCGAATTTGCGGCGAATTTACGCGATTCGCGGCCAGCGAATAAATTCGCGAAACGCACGCGAAAATTCAAGGTAAAAAACTTTTTTCGCGCGAAATTCACAAATTTTTCGGCGAAGCGAAACGGCGCAAATTCGCCCATCACTATTTCCCAGGTTTGCCAGTAAATTCAGCAGGTAAGAGTTCTAATTGACTTGGTGTGTATTCCCTTGGTGCAAACAGAACCCAGTTAAGTATTCTGGACTAGTGATGGGCGAATTTATTCGCCAGGCGCGAATTCGCTGCGAATTTGCGCGATTCGCCGCCAGCGAATAAATTCGCGAAACGCCCGCAAAAATTCGCATCAAAAATTTGCACCGGCATCAAAAATTTGCGCCGGCGTCAAAAACGGGTGCCGGTGTCAAAAAACGGGCGCCGGCATCAAACGTGGCACCGTTTCGCGAATTTTTCGTCGTTTCACGAATTTCGCGTGAAGCAAAACGGCGCAAATTCACCCATCACTATTCTGGACAGGTCAGTGCCCTTTTGTTTTACTCTCAGCAATTTGAACAGGTAAGGTAATAATATACCTGTATTCAATGAACAAATGAATGTATCCAATGAACTCAAATGTCACTTATACCCTGCCTAAGAGTTCTGGTGGTGCTTTGATATGGTCAGACCTTTCATTCATTGCTTACACGTATCTAGAACATTCTGTAGCCTGATAAAGTGCGCAGCAGATGCAGCAAAAAAAAAAAAAAACAGTGCAAGACCATTCCTTCAATAACAGTAATATGTTTTTTTAACTACACTTTATTAAATTTACCGCACTTTATTTTGTTTAAAAAAAACACAGGCATTGGCTTTCATACTGTTATTTGAGTTTAAATAATATGAGCACGTCCCAGCTGTTCACGATCCTATAAAATTCATCCGTTGAAGCAATATTATTTTGTACTTTGTCACATTTTCAAGAAAGGAGAAACCCGTTGCCAAGCAACCGACGGAGGATTCATGATTCCGCTCTATCCCACATGAAAACCTTAAACCTTTAAAACAACGTGATGCTCAACTTAATAAGAAATGGAAAAGAACATGTATGGGATTCCCGCGTCTGCCCTTCTAAAAATATTTGAAAGCTTTTCTACAGGTTTAATATCAGAGCCAATTTCGTCAGGAAGTGAATTCAGGGGTGGGGGTATGGGTGCCAAAAGAAATGATGTATATACAGTATAGAAACTAATTTTCAGCCTATGGTGAATGATATAACATAGGGAGTCTGGAGCTCTACAGAAGAGTTTCTCATACTGTGAGTACATTTAACAAAGTCCTCTCTTTTCTCCAAGTCCAACGGCATCCTCAACATCTAGAAAGACATGTCCAAACATTGTCTTCTGTATTGCCTAGATATTGATTTTAAACCTATGGTTTGGGACCTGAAAATAGGCCCCCATGTCCTTTAGAGTGGATATCCACGATACTCCTGATGCAGTGACATATGGAACATTTAGGTGGCAAAGCTGATTCCTCAACTTTTTGAGCCCCTGATAAAATGATTAAAGGGATTCTGTCATGATTTCATGGTGTAGTTTTTATTTCTAAATTACACTGTTTACACTGCAAATGATTCACTTTACCATGTAAAATTTAATTCCTGAACCAGCAAGTGTATTTTTTTTTAATTTATAATCTCAGGTAATTTTGCCTGGTCATGTGCTTTCAGAAAGAGCCAGCACTTTAGGTTGGAACTGCTTTCTGGCAGGCTTTTTTCTCTCCAACTCAATGTAACTGAATGTGTCTCAGTGGGACTTGGATTTTTACTATTGAGTGCTGTTCTTAGATCTACCAGGGAGTTATCTTGTATCAGGGAGCTGTTATCTGGTTACCTTCTGTTGTTAGGCTGCTGGGGGGGGGGGGTTTGGGAGGAGGGGAGTGATATCACTCCAACTTGCAGTACAGCAGTAAAGAGTGACTGAAGTTTATCAGAACACAAGTCACATGACTGGGGGCTCCTGGAAACTGACAATATGTCTAACCCCATGTCAGATTTCAAAAGTAAATATAAAAAAATCAGTTTGCTCTTTTGAGAAATGGATTTCAGTGCAGAATTCTGCTGGAGCAGCATGTTTTCCCATGACAGTATCCCTTTAAGAAGATAATATATTTCATTACAAGTATAATTTCTGGCTACTATCTATATATTTAGAGACAGACACCTGTGTCCAAATTTGTAATTCTGCATGGGTCAATTTGGTGAGCTTGGGTGCTGTCTATAATAAGTGTGTAAAACTTTAACAAGAGCATTAGAAGAACCCCATGGTCCTTCTGTAAAATACTTGAGGCTTAGTGACCCCAGGAAATATTGACACAGTAACCCACAACATAAAATGACACTGTTTCTTATAAACAGAAGTGGTTGTTCTATAATATATTGAACCATTACTGTTCTTAATAAAGTCCCTTAGGAAATAAATGTAAACGTATTAAGAACCAGCCTATGTGGCTTAGTTCAGATTTAAGAAAGTCAATGAGAAAGCATTTAACATATATGAGCAGACAGCGTTAATGTGTTGTGTAGCAGAAAAATGAGGAATTGATTACTTGCAAAGGTCAATCACTCAAATAAATTTTAAGTATGTTAGTCCATATAATGGCCCATATGATGTAGCTTGCTGTAACAGGAGCAAACAACATTATCAGCAGAATTCCACTGGTTTTAGGCAACTCCGGCAGGTCTTGTCAACCACTGATATCCTGATAACCCTGTAATTAAACTAAGCAGTCAAAGTGGCTAGTGGCCCTGCACTTCCATAGTGAATACTGTCTGCACTTTTCAGGAGGCAGTGTCTCATGAGACACTTAAGGGCAAATTCACACATGGTACATATAGGTCATATAAACATCTTTTTAATAGAGATGTTGGTGCAAATGCTGGAAGTGGCCACTTATTATTAAAAATGTCCAAGGAAGCAAAATAAAATGAGATCCTCTAATGCCCTAGTCATGAGCCCACCCTAAAACAAATGTGGCATGCCCCTCAAATGGTAAAAAAAAAAATGTAAAAGTTACAACTTTTAAAGATAATCCGCTTTAAAATATGAAATAGGAATTTAAGACTTGCAAACATACAGTATATGATGTCACTGACATAAGATTGAGGAGGATGTAGCTTCATCTTATCAGTTTGCCATGTCTAAACTGGCAAAGGAAACTCTGGCGAAAGAAACAACATTCTGTAAAATTCATACTTTAGTGAATTTGAAGAGTAACAATCGTTGCCTGACGATAGGGCGCGAAACTTCGTTAGCGATGTACTCTTTCGCTAGCAAATTGTCCTCTGCACCTGTTAGTAAATTGCAGATGTCCATGCGGGTGGTATTTCTTGTGATGGCTTCAGATAGAAGTCCCAGTAAGGTGCAAAGTGCCATATATTTGATCAACAATGCATCTTACCTTATTACACTTAGACACAACTCTCTGCCCCTTGACTAGTGGTTAAAGGTGCAACATTGTCCTGCTCAGCAAATTCCTTGAGACAAGAATAGAATACAGAGCTCACTGGGTCAAAAAGTCTTCAAGGCAAGATAAGTTACATCTTAAAGAATTCATGCCAAGAGAGCCTCTTTAAGCTTCAATTTTAATACTTTATAAACAGTATATCTAAGCATTGAGATAACGTTGTCTGATGAAAGTTATAGTTTAGGGTTCAGAGAGCCATAACAAGGTGAATTGTGGTGACACAGGAATGTATGATACAGTAGAACTGCAGCTTGCTAGCTCACTACCACAGAGGAAGAGGAGACAGCAGAAAGGTTGACCCTACAAATAGCAGAAAATGGCCATCTAGATCCAGAGAGAAAGATCTCTTAGTAGTACAGAATACTTGGCAGAGCAGAGACACTGGCTAGACTTGCCCAGAAAACTGACCCTTGCAAGATCCTCTTAGCATATGTTATGCCTCAAATGGTATTGATGGAGATGCTCATTTATGATGGGTAACTTCCGTATAAATCTACAACGGAAGCTATGTAGGCTTAGAGCTAAATATCATGAGCTGATTTTTCTTTGACAGGGGCAGCATGGGATTACACGTGTTCTGATTTATCTCTCAACACAGTTATATGGTCTTTGTGGAAAGGAATTGTTTCTACAGTGCATGATATCCTGGGATACCATAATGAACCAGAGCTTCTCTCTCTTTCTTGTGTATAGACATAGTCATTTTATTGGCAACACTCTGAGATAGATTTCTTTGTCTTCATTGCATGTTCTTTTCACTTTGATGATTTGATGTTTCTATCCATTTCCAACAAGACCATTTCATATTGCTACTAGTAATGTCAAACCTAACATACATTTCAGTTGTGATACTTTCATAACAAATTTTTATTTCAAGGAAAGCATCAACAGTTATGAAGCTCCTAATTACTTAAACATATGGATTCCACCAATTTGGGCACTTAAAATAGCGAAGAAGAGTTTATGGGAAGGGCACACATGCTTTTTGGTAGCATAATATTCAAATCCTATAAATAAATAAAAAATAATGAATAAGATGTTCTGCCATGCACTGCATGCGCTTATAATGTAAATGTGTTTCCCCCCTATGAGAATAAGAACTGGGGCAAAGTTGCTGTGCTCTGTGTAGGTCACGGATGTTTTCATATGTAAACACAAACACATTTAGCTCCAAATGGAATTTAGTATAGCCACTCTTACTTGCTCCATACATTTTGGCCTTTCTCTTGGGCTTTCTTTTATTCATACCTTTTCATGCATGGTTTTGCAGAAGAGAAGCAAAGAAGTTCTAGAAAAATGATTGGCACATACATTTTTTAAACATAGATGCATAAAGTGTCTTTTATCTGATATCTCACTGTTTAGCTCATTTAATATGCCAATATCTTCCATAAGAGTCTATATTAAAAGTATAGGGCTTGTAGCTTCCTTTGGAAAATCTACCCAGCGTCAGACTGGGGGGAGGGGGGTCTGAGGGGGGTCCAGAGATGCAGCATCCTGGGGGGAGGGGGGTCCAGATATGCAGCATCAGGGGCCTGCAACCCCCCTCACCACCCTCACCCCACCCCACCAGTGCATACCTACTTTTCTCTTTACGCAGCCGTGATCAGGGAGGGGGAAAGTCAGAGAGTAAAGGTGGCCATACACGGGCAGATAAAGCTGCCGATATCGGTCGTTTGGACCGATTTGACAGCTTATCTGCCCGTGTATGGGGGCTTCCGAAGGGTCTTCCCGATCGATATCTGGCCACGATATCGATCGGAAAGGGGATCCGTCGGAGCCCCTTGGCGCATCGTAATTCGATCGTTCGGCCATAAGGCCGAATGTTCGAATTACCCCCGATATAGCCATGCAGTTAGTGGCATACTGGGGAAAGATCCACTCGTTTGGCAATGTCGCCAAACGAGCTGATCTTTGAGTCTATGGCCACCTTAACTCAGGGGCGTCTGGGCCAGCGGGACCCACCAAGCTCTTTCCCGGTGTCCCGCCTGCCCAGTCTGAACCTGCTCTTACCTGCCTTACATATTATAAATGATGTGTACCTTCAACCCATATGTATACAACACCAATAGGTGCTGCAGACTTATGGAATCTGGTGCATATTTTTGTCTTGCATAATATAAGTGCCTCTTTTTTTGCACTTTTGCCCTAGCCTATCCATGATAAATTACATTCATGGAACCAGCATTCACCTCTGTAAGTTCACCATAAATCGAATGATCTAATGTGGAGAGTGGTTACTCAACACCCCTTGTGTGACACTAAATTCCTTCCCTCCATGCTGTGGCGGCTAAATGTCTATAACTCCTACTGTGATTTTCTGTAACAGCCTCACTCTCGCTGAATCCGTTTCCCTCAATCCACAAAGGGAGAGGGAACAAATAAGATAAAAATGTGTTAACCATAATAATTTAGAGTAAGTAAAAAAACTCCTGCCTTCTATAAAAGACGCATAATTTAATGGTTTCACACGGTGCATATTTTTATTTGAACAGGTTTGAAAGAAAGCAAGCACTGCTCTCCAGCAGAACAGCTTCGACACAGAGAGAATGAAAATGCCCATTTTAACAAGGTACTGTAAAATATCAAAGGCCTTTTTACAATCACAGGAAAAAGTAGGGGGGAAAAAAAGGCCCACGCACCACATGCCAACCGGTCACAAAGTGAAATCTTAGCAACCAATTGGAAAGGATCACTTTTTCTTTATTAGCCAATCAAACTGCCACATTGTACGTGTACTTGTACATTCGGATGTCAACTAGATTTCCACTAGGAACCAGTCATTTCCTCTGTTGAATCATTATTAGACTTGTTTTTTTTTTATAATTTCACAATTATCTATACTGCTTTTGAATGCTTGGCAGAATGAACCACAGTATTATTTACATTTTAAATATAACTGAAGCCAATAAGACAGTATAATGTTATTATGGTATTGCATCATGTGTCCAATAAAATCCTGCAGACATTAATCACAGTCTGTATTTCCTTGACTACTGCCAGGAGTTAAATATCCCCTTCAGCCTTCATTACCCTAATAATGGTAAGACATGTTATAGTACCTAGTAAGTAACAACTTTAACCCTTCAAAAATGGAACTGTACAGGTATGGGATCATAAAAGCCTATTGGGTTTATTTAATGTTTAAATGATTTTCTAGTAAACTTAAGGTATGAAGATCCAAATTGCAGAAAGATCCATTATCCAGAAAACCCAAGGTCCCGAGCATTCTGCACAGGTCCCATACCTGCATAAGGAATTCTATTTTCACATAAGCTGAACAGAGTAAGAAATATTCATGAAACTGGGGCCCTATGGTATAAAATAAGTAGACGGGCCCCCCCATCTTAAAATTCATTTGTAAAGGTATGGATCAGCTTGGTCCCTAAATTACCTAATTGTTCAACTGGGAGCCAAATCCATCCCAACATTTGAAAGGCCAAAATGGACAAAAATTCCCTCATTTGGCAACCTCCCTGTCCATGCATTTTGCCGTATATACCATACCATGCATGTATATACCATAACTCTGAAAGTCATTCACAAAAATGCCTTATAAATACATATATTTTTGCATGTAATTTGGCCTGTGTTCTGGAATATCTTTACAATTATGTAAAGGGACATTGCCAATTTACTAACGTGCGCAGACAACAATCCGCTAGCGAAAGAGATAGACGCAGCGTCTATCGCCAGGCGACAATTCGATCTGGCGAATGGACGTTACTCCGCAAATTCAATGAAATGCGGATTTTACTCAACGTTACCTCTTTCGCCAGTGAATTTGCAGAATAACGATCTTTTACCAAAGCGAAAAGTCACCTGGTGATAGAGTGCGAATGAACGCTAGCGCAGTCCCGTTCACTAGCGAATTGGCACCTGCGACTGTTAGTGAATTGGCGATGTCGCTGCGGGTGGAAACTCGCTAGCGTTAGCCACTTTTCTCTTTAGTAAATCTGCCCCTAATGGTTTCAGTGGATATTGGAAATTTCAGTGAAAAACTTAACATTCTGATATGAAGACATTACTAGACAAAAAACCTGCCATGCCTTTACTGTTTTTACCTGAATGTCAGGCTGGGTAATATATGGGGCTTATTCTCATGGCATGTCTGTGGGTGAAGCTCAACATAGGCAGATTATAAGGATTTGTAATTCTATACAGACGTTTAGCTTCATTTGCTGAATATTTTTAATTACATAATATTTTATTTTCAAGTAAGGGACCCAACCTTGATTGATTCCCCAAGCATGAACTGAATATTGCTATTATGTAACTATCTTCTAGTTTAGGATTGTTCCAAACCATAGAATGTCCACTTCTGATCCTTTCAAATCAACTCTTCCATATTACAGCAAATGATTTTTGAATATTTTTCATCCCTATTCATTTCACAGATGACTGATGGAAATGAAACCGAGGGAGAAAAGCACCTTTTTTCTCGGCAGCCTGTGATCCCTCAGCCTAATTCTTCTCATGAAAAGCAATCTATGGCTGATCACAATTCAGTCAGCACTAATAGAGCATTCACAGCACTTCCCATCAAATTAGAGATTCAGACAACGTTAGATAAATCCATACATGGGCCAAACTTGAATTCCAACCACCAAAAACAAAGCCACACAGTGAGGAAAGGATTTTCTTCTATTACAATTACGGCAAAGAAAAATAATCCACAATCGAACCATGCTGAGATAAAAACTGTCCCTGAACCCATTATGTCTCTGTGCAGAAACAATAACATGGCATTCCAGGGTTCTGATTTCTCTTCTGAACTTCATCAGCCATCACAAGATAAACATAGGCACCTTTCTCTGAGTGCTTCTAGATGTAGAACCTTTCATACTTGTCTACAGACATCTTCTAGCACACCTTGCCGAGCTTGTATTTGCAGAAAGGAAAACAGTCATTTAAGCTCAAGTAATGGAGAAGATAGGGTATCATTCATCTCCTCCATCTACAGTACAACAAATCAGGTTTCTCCTGCAGTAATCAGCTATGTAGACAAGTCCCTTGCTTTGTGCCTTGGGAAAATAAAGACGTCCAGTCAAAACATCTATAAATCAGAAATGTCTTTCAAAATAAACCATCATCCACCCAGTAGGAATGATACTATAAACAAAGTTGGCACGGAGTTGTGTAGGTCTGTCTCATTAGCTGATAGAAAAACGATATTTAATCTAGAAGCTAGAGAAAGACCTTCTTTCCAAAAGCAGCCAGACATTTTGGACAATGACCTGGAAACAAAAAGCTATGCAAGATCTGAATATCTGTTTAAAACGAAAGAAACAACAAAGGATTGCAATGAACTTAATATGAAACTGAAACATGACACCAAATACCAGTTAGATCCGCCAAAATGGCTCTCTCAAGGACCACGTTCATGTTCAGCAAAAATTAAAGGCAAGGCTAATTACAGCATTGACCCTTGGGGTGATTCAACTGTATTTAATTTAGAAACCAAAGAGAGAACTTCTTTCCAAAGGCAGCCAGACATTTTGGACAATGACCTGGAAACAAAAAGCCCTGCTAGATCTAAATATCTGTTTAAAACTAAAGAAACAACAAAGGGTTGCAATGAACTGAATATAAAACTGAAGCATGACACCAAATACCAGTTAGATCAACCAAAATGGCTCTCTCAAGGACCACGTTCATGTTCAGCAAGAATTAAAGGTAAGACTAATCGCAACATTGGCACTTGGGGGTGATTCACCTTTAAATGAACTTTTGTTATGTTATAGAGTAGCTAATTCTAAGCAACTTTTCAGTTGTCCTTCATTTTTTCTTTTTGAAAGTTTTTGAACGATTTGCCTTTTTTTCTGACTCTTTCCAGCTTTCAAATGAGGGTCACTGTTCCCATCTAAAAAAAATTCTGTAAGGCTACAGAATCTATTGTTATTGCTACTTTTAATTACCCATCTTTCTATTCAGGCCTCTCATATTAATATTTCAGTCTGTTATTCAAATCAATGCATGGTTGCTAGGGTAATTTGGACCCAGATTGCTGAAATTGTAAACTGGAGAGCTGTTGAATAAAATCTAAATAACTCAAAAACCACAAATAATAAAAAATGATAGCCAATTGCTACATGTGTCAGAATATCACTCTCTACGTCATACTTAGGGGCCGATTAACTAAGGGTCGAATATCGAGGGTTAATTAACCCTCGATATTCGACTGGGGATTAAAATCGAATATCGATGTCGAAGGATTTTAGCGCAAATAGTGCGATCGAACGATCGAAGGATTATTCCTTCGATCGAACGATAAAATCCTTCGAATCGAACGATTCGGAGGATTTTAATCCAACGATCGAAGGAATATCCTTTGATCAAAAAAAGTTAGCCAAGCCTATGGGGACCTTCCCCATAGGCTAACATTTTTTCTTAAAGAGACAGTACTTCGACTATCGAATGGTCGAATGGTCGAACGATTTTTAGTTCAAATCCTTCGATACGAAGTCGAAGTCGTAGTCGAAGGTCGTAGTAGCCCATTCGATGGTCGAAGTAGCCCAAAAAACACTTAGAAATTCAACGTTTTTTTACTTCGAATCCTTCACTCGAAGTTAGTGAATCGGCCCCCTAAAGTTAATTTAAAGGTGAACAACCCCTTTAACATTTGCATATATGGACCCGTATGCAATAAGAATGCTTTATGTACTGTAAACTCAGGAGATATGTTAATATATAAACCAGTTCATCCATGAGTCTTTAAACAACAGCTATATTTCTAATAATAATGTTGACATTTCCAAGGCATGGTGTTATGTATGATTATCCTTGGGGATATGCCTCATCTGCTTGAACCTTGGAGAAAGAATAAGGAATTGAAAAATCATAGCAACTGCAGAATCTCTTGGAGACACTTTATACAAATTGTTCCAGTGATAAGTTAAGCACACGACAATTAAATGTGCCCCAGTGTGCTTTAAATATTAATGTTCAGGTTTTTTAAAGGATTGTGAAGCACTAGCTGGTCTGTCTCCACTTGGGTCATTGATGTAGGTGACTTGTAGAAGTAGAGTATAGATGCAGTAGACAATATCTGAATCCAGAAAGCATCTCACATCGACTGCATTATAAACAAATAATTCAAATTTTTAAAATCAATTCCCTTTTTCTCTGTAGTAATAAAACAGTGCCTTGTACTAAATTCGAACTAACATTTACTTAATCCTCATTGGAGACAACTAAATTACTTTTTTAGTCGATTTTTAGTAGATTTAGGGGGTTATTTACTAAACCTCAAATGAATCTGGTCTGGCTTTTTGGGGCAAAAACTGGGATTTTTTGTGGGGGGAATTTTTTACTGCAAAAAGCCTGAATCTGAAAATCCGCCATCTAAGACCTGTCGAGGTACTGTAAAAGTCAATGGGAAAAGCACCAATATCAATTTGAAGTTATAGTAGTTTGCGCTGGGTTTAGCCGGAAAATCCGAAAAATTCAGGAAAAAAAGTCAGAAAAATTAAAGATTAAAGATTAAGGTTTTCACTTAAAGTTATCGTTTTTTTTCCCAATCCGATTCATACGAGTTTTTAGTTTTTTAATTAATAAATAAGGTTAAATCGGGCATGGGAGTTTGGTTGTGGTTTTTTTAATAAAATAATGAGATCAATTCAGGGTTTAGAAAATAACCCCCTTAAAGTATGAAGATCCAAATTAAGGAAAGATCCCTTATCCAGGTCCATAGCATTCTGGATAACAGGTCCTATACCTAAACCAACAAATAGCATATTCTTGCATTGGTTTAGTTATTTTGTTTTTAACGTTTTTTTTTTTCTCCATGTCTTTAAGATCAAAAAGGGAAAATTTACTTGAAATATGTTTTTTAAGGCCTTATGTTCGATTAAGTGCAGAAAAATACTGTAGCTGGAACAGAATCTGACAGGGGTTTGTTACAAGTTGTGTTGATAAATGATCTACAAACTTTAATCTTCACAGAATCTAATCATCAGGTGCTTACACCAAAACCTGATCCCCAGTTACAAAGAGGTTGCCTGTCTGAGGGAAAGAGTAACTTTCAGCCGGAAAGATCTAAAAGCACCACATTTAATTTCATATTTGGAAAACAGACTCCAAAGTCAGAAAACGGAAAACAGATTTCCCACAAGGAAAACATTGCTCCAAACGGTAAGTGAAAAACTATCAATCTATTCCACGACTTCTTACAGTCTTTATCCCTTCATTGCAATCAATGGACAAATTAGCACAGGGGATGCTTTTAAGTCTGAAATGTTCTTTGTAGTCACTGGGAATTTATAAATGTAATCCCTTATTTCTGAACATATATATATATATATGTGTATATATATATATATATATATATATATATATATATATATATATATATTAATAAACAGCTGCTGTAGCTGTGGGAGCATAATTGCTCAGAATTGGCATGTGTTTTGTAAACACTTTGTACTGATTTTCCAGCATCTCGCAGCTAATAAATATAAGAAGCATATTTGTATATGGGATTTATATAGAGGAGGTGTTATCAGGGTTCAGGGGAACCTGTAATAAAAAAGGGACCAAAGAACCGGTAGCTCTTTAAGGGCTGAAATTGAATCTTCATACAACAAGCAATGTTTATTGTAGCTTTCTCTTATAGTGAGCTCTGTTGTGCAACGGGGTATTTATTGCACATACACTTTCTATGTACCAATGTCCACTCTACCAAATAGCTGTTGAGTAAAAGTCCAATGCCAAGTGCTTTAGGATCCTCACACCTGCTTAAGGCACGCTTGTATAGTGACTAGAAGGCACATGTACGTCAGCAAGTGCAGTGAGCAAAGTGGAATTTCGAGCATAATTGCCATATTTTTTCCCACAATGCAGTGGCTTTTCTCAGAATTCTGGTGTCATTGTGGTCGTAAAAGGGTGATGCTCTTGATGCAAGAAGACAGAAGGGACTAAGTGGTAGTGATGTGTGGGCCGGCCCAACACACTTGTCAGGCAGGTTTGAGCCTACTTCCGCAGAGATCGCCAGGTCGTGGGTGGGCTCACATTGAGCAAGGTCGGACTAGAGCCTTGGGGGGCCCATCGGGGCTGCAAAACAAAGGGCTCTCCTGGCAATCCCTGGGGGCCCCCTCCCAACCTCAAAATGTTGCATGCATGCACCAAATATGTTGCGCGCATTCACAGCACAACAGCTGGTCAGGGTCGGGGCCCACCGGGTTTTTTCGCTGTGTCCCGCCGGCCAAGTCCGAGCCTGGCGTTGAGCTCTTCCTTCCACTCTCTCCTCGTCCTTACACTGCCAGGTTCTGACAATGGCAGCCTCGATTTATAGTCAAGTGCCTGCCTAAAATAGAGCTGCCATACCATGTCGTATAGGGTTAGGGTTGGCAGGGTTAGGGCTTTATTTTTGTTGACCAGCACATCACTACTGAGTGGCACACTCAGCATTTTGCCACGAGTACCTTTAATGAAAGTGGTGTTATGTGCAAGTGATTGTGAGGAAGGTGCAGGGGGGGGTTGCAACTGCACTTGTGGACATACAAGTGCCCTTAGGTCTGCTTTACAAACACTTATCCTTTAATATTCTGAAATGAATACCTTGTTTTATAGCAGGCAGTACAGATATGGGACCTATTATCCAGAATGCATGGGACCTATTATCCAGAATGCATGGGACCTAGGGGTTTTCCAGATAACAGATCTCTCAATAATTTGGATTTTCATACCAAAATCATGTACATATGAAATATACCCAATAGGCTGGTTTTGCTTCCAATAAGGATTAATTACTTATTAGTTTGGATCAAGTACAGTGTACTGTATACAGTTATTCAGTGATACCGTGATTCTAATCACAATTTAACTAAACCAGACATGAAGATAATGATATTGATGATGACACCACTATCACAATATATCTACAAAAAAATTATTTTATTTCTTGTTTGTATACCTATGTGTTTTAGTAGTGATGGACGAATAAATTCGCCTGGCATGAATTTGTAGCAAATTTTCGGGGAATAAATTTGCGAATCTCCTGCGAAAATTCACTGGTGAAAATTCGCCGGCATCAATTTCCGATTTTTATGATTTTTCATTAAAAATGTCTGATTTTCAAGATTTTTTTGTGAAAATTCGCCGGCAGGGCCGGAACTAGGGGTAGGCAGAGTAGGGCGCAAAGCTGGAGGGGCGCAAAGCTGGAGGGGCGCCAGGCACGTACCGCCTCTGTCACCTACCCGTGTCCGGTCCCATCTCTGCCCGACTATCTCTGGTATTTTTTCGCTTGTGCGCATGTGCAAGAATCGAATCAGCGCATGCGCACGCGAACGGCTATTCGCGCATGCGCACGCGGTCGGCAATTCGCGCACGCAAGCGAATGTAGTCTGTAGTATTGAACTTGTGAGGTTTACATAGTAATTAATGCTGCTAGGTTCTTAAATATGCTGCCACTTTGTTGAGCAATTTAACTAAATTGGAAAACTGGTCAGCAAACTGGTAAATGGTTTAATATTGATAAGTGTACTTGGTAGAAATTATATAAATGCAAGTTACACACTTAATGGTAGTGTGTTGGCAGTATACTATTTGAAAAAGATTTGGGGATTTTTGTGGATAAGAAATAGTGTATCTCTAGGCAGCACATAAAATGTTGCCTTGCATGAAAACGGGCATTAACTCAAGTGATGAAACATAAATTTACCTGGTTACGTCCCTGGTAAAGCTTCACCTTGAGTATACAGTGCAGTTTTAGGCTCCGGTTTCTAAGAAGGATATTAATGAGCTGGAGAGATTGCAGAGACATGCAACTAAACTGGAAAAAAGAATGGGAGTGTATGAAGGTAGAATGTCATGGTTGGGGTGGTTTCTCTGGAGAAAAGGTGCTTGCGAGGGGGATATGATTATTCTTTACAAGTACATTAGAGGGCATTATAGACAGATAGTTCCCATAGAACTATGAACATTATAACTTTAAAAAATAAACAAATTGAATACGCACCCTGCAACGCTAATAGGCAGTTTGCAATAGATAACACATACAGTATTTCTGTGCACCTTTCCAGCATACATCCAATTTATATATTAATTAGCTTTGCTGTTTGTGCATTCAATATACGGATGCACAGAATCCTATTTTGGATTCGGGCAAACCCCCGAGATTCGGCGAATAGCGAACCAAATCCGAATCCTAATTTGCATATGGATGGGAAGGGGAAAAAATTTTTACTTGCTTGTTTTGTGATTAAAAAGTCATGCGATTTCTCTCCCCGTCTCTAATTTGCATATGCAAATTTGGATTCGGTTCGGCCTGGCAGATGAATTCAGCCGAATTGAAATCCTGCTGAAAAAGACCAAATCCTGGCTGAATCCCAAACCGAATCCTGGATTCGGTGCATCCCTAATTCAATTTTAAATGGCTGGTATGGCAAAGGGCAAAGGCTATGGCCCTCTACCTCATAGCAACCAAACATTTTAAGTACTGTATTTTATTTAACTGTATTATTTAACTAGTTTGGTTGCTGTGCCAAATCTGTTTCTACAAAATCTGTTTCTACAAAAATTACATTGCAGTTTTGTGTAATTGTGTAATCAGCGCATGCGCACGCGAACGGCTATTCGCGCATGCGCACGCGGTCGGCAATTCGCGCACGCAAGCGACCATTCGCGTATGCGCACGTGAGCAGCCATTCGCGCATGCGCACGCGAGCAGCCATTCGCGCATGCGCACGCGAGCAGCCACACTAAGCCGGCGCCGCGACTGCCCGGCTTGCCTAGGGTGCCTGGCCAGCGCGGCCCGGCTCTATTCGCCGGCATCAATTTCCGATTTTTACAATTTTTCATTAAAAATGTCTGATTTTCAAGATTTTTTTGTGAAAATTAAACCCAAATTCTTTTTTGTATTAAAACATCCATACCTGTTATAAACTCATTTAAAACTTTCAGCTGTCAATCATATATTGCCTGCCCAATTTGCAGGCAATTACTTTTAACTTTCCATTCTGCACTTACTAGATGTCATTGCACTCCTCCACTAAATTTCTCCCTCCTCTCCATCTAATTATGTAGCCAGTGCATGGACATGGATTTTGGGTCCCCCATTCTGGCACAAAAGCAAAATTTCAGCATGATGCAAAGTTTGCCTTGATAACAGTGCCCACAAAATGGCTGCTGCCTGCTGAATGTGATTGTGAATTTCAAGACTAAAACAAACAAGATTTAAATAAGTTATATAGTGTGAGTGAAGTTTATTTTGCTTGTATAGCATCCTGAAATAAGATTTAGAATAATTTCTTAGGGTGACAGGTCCCCTTTAACCTGCCTGTATGTTTTTAGAGTGTGGGAGGAAATCAGAGAACTCATGCAGACACTGGGAGAATATATAAACTCATTTGAAGAGTATTTCATAGCATGTGAGTGAACCAAAACTTGCTTTCCTGCTTTCTTATAATTTGTATATTTATTTTCAGATTTATTGTTGAAATATTTCCCAGAGGGATGCACATATAAAGCACGCTGATGAATTATCCTATTATAAGCATAAAATCCTTTCTCCACTAACATTTTGCATAACGATGTTGCATAATTACTCAAGAACCATTTTCATACATATTAAATTAATATAGAAGATATTTTCTTTTTTTTTGTGTAAAACTCGCCTACGCACCTAATAGCATTTATAATATGTACAGAAATTTATGGGCAACATATTCGGAATAATTTATCCAGAAACCCGTAATCCAAACAGCTGTGAATTACAAGAAGGCCATCTCCCACAGACTCCATTTTAAGCACATAATTCTAATTGTTAAAAACTATTTTCTTTTTCTCTATAATAATAAAACAGTACCTTGTACATGATCTTAACTAAGCTGCATGGATCCATATTGGAGCCAAAACAATCCTATTGTGTTTACTTAAATAATATTTAAATAATTGTTAGCAGACTTAAGATATGGTGATTCAAATTACGGAAAGATTCCCTATGTGGAAAACCACAGGTCCCAAGCATTTTGGGTAATAGATCCCATACCTGTACTGTGATTTCATGTGTATAGCATTTTGCTACAATGTCCCTAAATGTAGTCTGTAGTATTGAACTTGTGAGGTTTACATAGTAATTAATGCTGCTAGGTTCTTAAATATGCTGCCACTTTGTTGAGCAATTTAACTAAATTGGAAAACTGGTCAGCAAACTGGTAAATGGTTTAATATTGATAAGTGTACTTTGGTAGAAATTATATAAATGCAAGTTACACACTTAATGGTAGTGTGTTGGCAGTATACTATTTGAAAAAGATTTGGGGATTTTTGTGGATAAGAAATAGTGTATCTCTAGGCAGCACATAAAATGTTGCCTTACATGAAAACGGGCATTAACTCAAGTGATGAAACATAAATTTACCTCTTTATACGTCCCTGGTAAAGCTTCACCTTGAGTATACAGTGCAGTTTTAGGCTCCGGTTTCTAAGAAGGATATTAATGAGCTGGAGAGATTGCAAAGACATGCAACTAAACTGGAAAAAAGAATGGGAGTGTATGAAGGTAGAATGTCATGGTTGGGGTGGTTTCTCTGGAGAAAAGGTGCTTGCGAGGGGGATATGATTATTCTTTACAAGTACATTAGAGGGCATTATAGACAGATAGTTCCCATAGAACTATGAACATTATAACTTTAAAAAATAAACAAATTGAATACGCACCCTGCAACGCTAATAGGCAGTTTGCAATAGATAACACATACAGTATTTCTGTGCACCTTCCCAGCATACATCCAATTTATATATTAATTAGCTTTGCTGTTTGTGCATTCAATATACGGATGCACAGAATCCTATTTTGGATTCGGGCAAACCCCCGAGATTCGGCGAATAGCGAACCAAATCCGAATCCTAATTTGCATATGGATGGGAAGGGGAAAAAATTTTTACTTCCTTGTTTTGTGATTAAAAAGTCATGCGATTTCTCTCCCCGTCTCTAATTTGCATATGCAAATTTGGATTCGGTTCGGCCTGGCAGATGAATTCAGCCGAATTGAAATCCTGCTGAAAAAGACCAAATCCTGGCTGAATCCCAAACCGAATCCTGGATTCGGTGCATCCCTAATTCAATTTTAAATGGCTGGTATGGCAAAGGGCAAAGGCTATGGCCCTCTACCTCATAGCAACCAAACATTTTAAGTACTGTATTTTATTTAACTGTATTATTTAACTAGTTTGGTTGCTGTGCCAAATCTGTTTCTACAAAATCTGTTTCTACAAAAATTACATTGCAGTTTTGTGTAATTCCATCTGAATCTGCCATATTATTCTTTTTCTGTTTGCTTATTCTGTAAAACATGACTGTGTAAGTGTTTCCGTTCAGGTTCCAAGTGGCCCAAGTCCTGTGAGAAAACAGAGCGTGATTGTATTGAGGACCTGCCATTGCCCTTACAAACAATGATTTTTCAACAGCAACAGTTGAAGGAAAACAAGGAGAGTGAAGCAGAAGGCATGAGTTTGAGGGTATTTCATTATATTAACATTTAAATAATGTAATTATCTGCTTCACACTTATTGAATATTCCAGTATGCTATTACAGGTTGAAATTACTTTGAGAATAATTTATTATTGAGTGCAATTTGTCTTGGTTTTTTGGAATGTTTGGTCAAACAGAATGTGTATTGAGTTTTGGAAGGGCCCTGGCACATGCTCGTTCTATATAATGTTTTATTGCTATATATTTTATGTTGTATTTCTGCTTAGCTAAATCACTGGGAAAACTGCCTTAACTTTTGCATCAGCTCTAGCAGATTCAGATTGTCCATATTCAAGGTTACACAGATAAGGAGTTTTCTTTCAGGACATTTAGATACTTTTCTATGCATTTTCACTAACATGAAGGTCCAGTAAAGCAAGTCATATACTTAAATATCCACCTGTTTGATGCTAATTTTTGGTTGATTTGCCCACCCATGTGCTAAGCCAAATCAGACTGATTCAATGGCTGGCCCCCATGCATCCCCTTCTTGATGTGGTCCTTGCCCGATGGGTCAATGTAGACCCTCAGTATAATCTAATCCTTGCCCTCTGGGCCAGGGGTCAGATTATGCTGCAGGTCTATATTGACCTACTGGGCCCCCAGGCCAACCATTTGATCATCCCCTTAAGCTGGTCCACATTAATTGATCCGAATATTGGCCCACGGGCATCACTTTGTTGATCTAGTCCTCACCTGTTAACATAGGTCTGCCGTACAATCCAATAGTTGGCCCTATGTAAAGTTGGTCTTAAATTGATGCAAAGTGGTGATGCCATCCTCTCCCAACAAGATTTGCCTTATAAATATCCGGCTGACAGATATCAGTTGGGTGGCACCATACAAGAACCAATAAGCTGCTCACTTGGTCTAGAGGAGAGTCAGCAGCTTTTATTTGCTGGTGTATGGAGAGTTTAACACTAGTTGGAAAATTTATTAAAATTCAAGATTTTGTTTTTCCCCACAATTTATAATTCTCAAACTCAAATGTTCAAGAATTATTAACCAAAGAAAATCTAAAAAATTCAGCAGCTAAAGCCTGCTTACTTCCATAGTCAATCGGAGGTGTATCTTCAACATTTGAGCAATTTTATTTTTTCAGTTTTAAAAAACAGTCACATTTTTAAGAATTAATGGAACAAAGTGATTTTTGTTGCAATCAAGGTATTTTCTGCAACTCATTTTATTCCAAAGATAACTTTCTCCACATCACCGAAAAACTCCTGCAGATAAACTTGACATTTCTGAAGATGCCGAAACTAATTTTAGAAGGCTTAATGCAAGGACAAGTATTGCATCCGAACCCACCCAAATATTCCTATTTTCTTTTTTACTAGGAGGCCCTGGAACTCCATAGACCGGACTTTATATCTAATTCACAAGAGCGTGTTCACAAACTGGAGCTTATGGCACAGCACAGGAAAATCAAGCAGGTGCAGGTTCCCCCAAAGACACTTCAGTCTCCACTTTCAAAGCTCACACCAAAAGTCACTTCTTACAGGAGAAAGCTCTTCACGGTGCCTCTTCCACTGAGCAGTGAGTACATGTTGTTTCTACAAGGAAACATAAAGAAGCTTGTTTTGCTAAGGGACTAGTGATGGGCGAATTTATTCGCCAGACGCGAATTACCGCGATTCGACGCCAGAGATTAAATTTGCAAAACCGCCGCGAAAATTCGCTGGCATAAAAAAAACAAGACTCCGGTGCAGTTTCTCAAATTTTTTGCCATTTCGTGAATTTCACAGGAAATTTGCAAATTTTTCGGCCAAATGCTCCAAATTTGCCCATCACTATAAGGGACCAATATTTTCAGTATATGGGAGCAGTTATACATACGGTTCTTATCATATGCACTTAATACAGCTGTAAATGAATTCTACATAATGTTATTTTATCCTGAATTTTAACCATGGCCCTTTAACGAATTTGATCTCCCACATCAAAACTTTGTTTGGTTAGCTTTTTAATTGGTTCAGCATGGTTGTCAGGATTGACCCAAAACATTACAAATTATGTATTACTATGTCATCTTTTCCAAAGACATATTTTCTCCATGTTGTCAACATATTTATATCCTCCTTATTTACTCAGATTCTCTTCTATGTAATGTATTATCTCACTTGCCTGTCACGACCGGCACCCAATACCAGAACAAGTGCCAAGCACCCTGGTCTCGGCTCGGCTTCACCAGTAGTGTGACCACCGTTTGGCTTCGGGAGGAGCCCTCAGCTTACTTGGTTGCCACCTGGATTTAACGAGGGGTGCAAGGCGAGATGTTCTGGCTGGCAAAGGGGCACGGCTGTTAGCAAAGTCTTTTGGGCCGAAGGTCACGGTACAAAGGATTAGTTGTCGTAGGCAGGCAGGGGTCAGGATACAGAATGCAGAGTAGTCAAAACCGGATAATCAAACAGACAGGATACAGATCAGATGCACAAGGCTCAGGAACCACTAGAAACTAAGTTCTATCACGGGCATCTGTCTGCAGTCAGAATGGGCCTTTTATAGGGGACAGAATTCGTGCCAAAAACGTGCCCATTCGTGCCAAAAAAATGCGCTGGCGCAAACACGCCAGCGTGTATACGCCTATAAACAATGTGCAGGCGCGCCGCGCGCACCCTAAGGCAGGCAAGATGGTGCCGGAAGAGGACCACACGGCGGGCGTGCCAGTCCCAGTACATGGAAGCATTATGAAGCTCTGTAAAACGAGTGGAGATAAGTCTAAAGCAACTAGACTTTCTGAATTTTTTTGACCACTCATCCAACCACTTCTTCAATTCTACTGGTTGGTAGAGAATTCCCCAACATCTTAAACCCTTTAAACCCATAATGTTGCTAACTGTATAACCTTTAAGAATTTAAAATGCTGGGGAATTCAAAGGAATTTCAAGGGTATTTTCAGGCCCAGTTGCTTTACACTTATCTCAGCTAGATACTGTATATCATGACCTGGATGGATGAAAATCTTCTTAGACAAGTTCTGAAGAAGTTGTACTTATTTGTACATAATGTCTTTGTGAATATTCACCGTTAATTTAGAGTTACTGCCTGTTTTGTCTCCCACAACAAACCAATGCAGAAACATCACAATTGAAGAGTATACGATTTTCACCACCATTGTTAGTTGGCAGTGTTTGACTGCCGACTGATCCTCATGTAGCACTAGCCTGTTGAACGGTGTTTGTCAGATGCCCCCACTAAAAATTGCACTTTTCCTATACATATACATATTATTTTAGTCATAGTCTCCAAACAAGTGGGTCTCAAAATATTTATTCATGTATAAATAAAAAAAAAAGTGAAAACCATTTCTGAATAATCTATGGAGAAAGCTGCATTTCTGATATAAGGAATACTGGTAAATAAACCAAGAAACCAATTCCAATGCACCTAAAGCATTCTCTAGAGCAGGGGTCCCCAAACTTTCTTTTTACCCATGAGCCACATTCAAATGTGAGTTCAAAAAAGAGTTGGGGAACAACACAAGCATGAAAAAGTCCATGGGGATGCCAAATAAAGGCAGTGATTGGCTATTTGGTAGCCCCTATGTGGAAT
The DNA here is from genome assembly GCF_017654675.1 of Xenopus laevis. Lineage (NCBI taxonomy): Eukaryota > Metazoa > Chordata > Amphibia > Anura > Pipidae > Xenopus > Xenopus laevis. The sequence goes on from NC_054383.1 coordinate 19,207,776, forward strand.
GGCAGCCTACAGTAGACGCTGTTTGGCAGTGTACCTGGCTTTTACACAACCAAAACTTACCTCCAAGTCTGGAATTGAAAAATAAACAGCTGCTTTGAGGCCACTGGGAGCAACAGCCAAAGGGTTGGTGAGCAACATGTTGCTTACAAGCCTCTGTTTGGGGATCGCTGCTCTAGGGGCACATCATGGCAGCAATATAACAAGCTAAGGAAGTTAAAGGAGAAGGAAAGTCATCCTGCACTTGGGGATGCCAAATGTTAGGCACCCCCAAGTGATAGTATTTACTTACCTGAAACCCCGGGCTGGTGCTCCTATCAGCAGAAAACTGCACCGACCCGAGGTTATACCAGTTAGCACCACGGACCGCTTCTCCAGGCCTGTGCAGTTTTCTGCTGATAGGAGCACTGGCCCAGGGTTTCAGGTAAATACAATCACTTGGGGGCGCCTAACATTTGGCACCTCCAAGTGCAGGATGACTTTCCTTCTCCTTTAACAAATATGACATAGAAGAGATAAAGAAGGCACTCCAAAATGCTGAAACTTAATAGTAGGATGGTAATTAAACAGTATTTTGTGGCGACCAGAGTTGCATCAAGTGGCAGCTGCCATTAAAAAGAAACACCAGGCTGTGATGATCTTGAAAGTTTTTTTCCCTCAAGGAAACCATATTTATAAAGTGCAAATCTCTGTTGCTGTGGCCCTAATATCAGCCTGATAAGTCAACATGTTTTCTATATCCTCAAAGCAGTCATTATATTTGTAACCCTATTTTGGCCACCACTTATACTATATGATCCCCTTTGCTAAATTAAAGCGTAATGAAAATTTCTCTCAATGGCAGTGCCTCCACCTAGTGGGATTCGAAGATACACTTACAGGTGGCCCCACTAGGAACAAATACTTAACACACAAGTGCAGTAACAAATATAACTTTATATAACTGCAGGAAAAATAGCAAAATGCAATCACATTTCAATATAAACCCTGCCCTGGGGTACCCATGTAGTCCTTCAACTCCCAGCAGTTTTTACCAGGCAACAGTTCCACACTCCCACTCTTGCTGGACAAACACAATCCCAATCCCTGAGCATTTTGCCCCTAATAATGCTTATACCTCTCCTTAGGATAGAGGCAGTAGCTCTAGATAATCTAATGGATGACTTCATACTTGAGCAAAACAAGCTTTCCCTACTGCCACCCTTATTTTTTGAACAGTCATTTGAACAAATATTTCCAGGATACAACACTAAAAATTATTATTTTTAAAATCGGGTATTATGACATTTGACAGTATTCCATTTTTTGTCTTCTGAATTTAATTCGGTTGGAATTTTGTGACGGCAAACTTTTTTAAAAAGCAAATTTAAAAAAACAAAATTAGGGCTCATTAAGCAGGAATATAATAAACATTTCCCTCTCAATTTTCTGCTGACAGTACAACAGATATGCAGATGTGTTTTCCCTATGCTGAGTCAGCACACTGACCATTTTCTGAAAGTAGGCATTGTTTCAGAATGAGAACATTAAGCAAAACTGCTAATGTGCTAAGGGAGCCAGAGATGAGTTGTACTGTAGGTGCAAGGTACCGAGTAATTTGGAATTGCTACATTATGATGATGCCTTTCTAGCTCTTCATACCTCTTGTTGTCACATCATTTCCATAATGCAGAAGCCAAAGTAAAGTAGCGCTAGAAACAATTCTATCCTGAATGCCGCATTTATTATCTTCTTTTACTTTTTTGTTTGCAAAGAGGATATCAACATTTATTTAAGAGTGTGAATGTGTTCAGCTCACAAACTACCTTTTCCTTTTGATTGCAAGTGTTTCAAGTGTATTTTAGTTTTAAACAAGACTCTGGGATAAACTGTGAACATGAAGTAAAAGTAACAATGACATCTGTTAAATCTGTTGAATTTGCATTATACTGTAGGCCCTTGTTCAACACAAATACACAAATAATCCCAAGCATAATGAACTCCTGCTAACAAAACAGGCACAGCAAAGGTTGAATGGAGGAGGTTGTATACTGATTAAACTAATTTAAGTAATTATCTACCTAGAAAGGACCAAACGATGAAGTAGCTTCAGTCCCTGTTTGTCCTGTTTAGCTCAAGAAATAACAAAAATCACTGACTTTTTTGTGATTAAAACATTAAAAAAATATCAGCACTTATGGGGTATACTACCTTTTCAATAGGAGAGGCACTTTGCATGACCATAGAATGTCTACAAAATTAGAGATATAAACTAGATCAGGCTTTTAAAGATGTGGATCTGGATGAGATGCTTATTTGCTTTCCTCAGTAGTTATTGAAACCCAGTCTGAAGGTTATTTAGAGTGAGATTTGGACAGAATAAGTATTTTATCTTTTGGATGGCCCTGGAAGCCCAGTCTGTATTTCATTTCAAGTGATCACTGTAAGACCGTGATTCCCAACCAGTGGCTCATGAGCAACATGTTGCTAACCAACCCCTTGGCTCTAAGTGGACTCAAGCAGGTGCTTATTTTGAATTCCTAGTTTGAAAGCAAGTTTTCCTTGCATAGAACCAGAGGTTTTGCCTTTAGACTGTCAGTCTACATGGGGACTACCAAATAGCCAATCACAACCCTTATTTGGCATCCCCATAGGAACTGTGTATGCTAGTGTTGGTCCCCGAATTCTATTTACAATTGAATGTGGCTCAAGGGCAAAAAAAAGCTGGGGTGAGGGAAAGCTCAATGAGAAGGTCAGTAAGGGTGAGATTCAGAGAGAATGTCTATTTTTTTCTACTAGATAGTCCTGAAAGCCCTGTTTGAATTAGGGTAAAAATTGAATAAGATTTCAGTAGAATGATTATTTGCTCTCTTGGATTGTCTTGGGACCACAGTGTGAAAATCAGTCAGGTTGAGATTTGGTTGATATTTAGGGTTAATACTTCTGGATGGTTTAAATGCCTATTCGTAAGGTCAGTTAGGGCGAGGTTAGGAAATATGAATAGTCACCTTCCTGGATGGTCCTGGAGGTTCAATCTAAAGGTTACTTATGGTGAGACTTGCAATCAACACAAATTTACTACTATTTATTGGGGGAGGGGTCTAAACTTAAAAGAGAGATATATAGAGAGATTGATGGATAGGAAATTGGATGTATTAATGGATAGATGGATAGACAGTGACACTGTTATTGACTGGCCCTATGCATCGACAAAGAAAGTCTACAAAATTAAACATTAGAGCAGCAGTTCCCAAAGTCTGGGTGGGATTAGGGAGAATGCTTATTTGTTGTTTTGATAGTTCTGGAAACCCATTCTAAAGGTAATTTAGGGTGAGATTTTGGATCAACATATATTTACTGGCCAGTATATTCTTGGAGCTATTGCTAAATGGTTGATACAATGTTACTGTAATCTTGTTATAAGGGACAAGGACCCATGACCAAATGCTAGACCTAATTAGAGAGCTTAAACTAACGTTGAGCTGGATGTAATTCATAATTTAAAGTTCTAATCTGAAATTTGTGAGATTTACCCATATAAAGTTAGCAGAAGTGATTTTTCATATTGCAAGCCCCAAAAATATACATCCAGTATAATCCTTTTGAGTTTATATGCTGCAAGTACAGGTATGGGACCTGTTATCCAGAATGTTTGGGACCTGGGGTTTTCCAGATAAGGGATCGTTATGTAATTAGGATCTTTATACCTTAAATCTAGTATAAAATCATGTAAACATTAAAGGAATTGTTCAGTGTAAAAATAAAATCTGGGTAAATAGATAGGCTGTGCAAAATAAAAAATGTTTCTAATATAGTAAGTTAGCCAAAAATGTAATGTATAAAGGCTGGAGGGATTTGATGTATAACATGTCAGTCTGAAACCTACTTCCTGTTTTTCAGCTCTCTTGGTTTACACTGACTGGTTACCCTGGCTACCAGGCAGTAACCAATCAGAGATTTGAGGGGGGGCCACATGGGTCATATCTGTTGCTTTTGAATCTGAGCTGAATGCTGAGGATCAATTACAAACTCACTGAACAGAAATGTACCACGTGGCCCCCCTTCAAGTCGCTGACTAACTCAGAGTTATAGAGCTGAAAAGCAGGAAGTTGGATTCTGGCTGTTTTTATTCACTCCAGCCTTTATATATTACATTTTTGGCTAACTAACTATATTAGAAACATTTTTTATTTTGCACAGCCTATCTATTTACACAGTTTTTATTTTCACACTGAACTGTTCCTTTAAATAAACCCAATAGGCTTCCAATAAATAGTAATTATTTCTTTTGAAAATATTTCTTTTTAAAATATTTAAAAATGTGGTTATTTTGGATAAAATGGAGTCTGAGAGTGCCTTTCTGTAATTCAGAGCTTTCCATACATACATCTGTACTCATTCATGCATACAATATTATACTAAGGATGAAAAAAATACTCAATTTTCTTGCACAATATTGATTTTCAAACTTGCACGCCTTTCATGCCTCTCCGCAGTAGGTTGGAAGCAGGCTGTTCCTGCTTGAACCCTGCTGATTTAACAGTCCTGTAGGCAAGTATCAGAGCAGAGGTTACATGGGATATAAATTGCTCAAGACAATCAGATACAGCTGGCTATTGTCCAAGCTTGTCTGAAGATAGAGGACATGATTGAAATGCTGGTTTATGGGTAAACATCATGCAAGTAAAACAGTTGGGCATTGAAAATACATTTTTAAAATATGTTTTTTTTTCTGAGGAATGAAACAAAAATGCACAGGTCAGTTGCTGTATAAAAATGAATTTTCATCTTGCAGCTATATAAGTGTCAGTGTGTGCTGCATGGATTTTCCGTTCTGAATATTGAGTTATGAATAAAATGGTCAGTGTTCTAGTTCTATGTGCATAATGGGAATAAGAGTTTCAACGTTCAATTCCCTTTCTTGTTTTATTTGATAGTTTATAGCAGATAAACTCTACCGTTCAATAGCCTTTCCTTTTTTTTTATTTCTGAGCTGCATTTTAGATAAATAAATTCCAACATTCATGCCTCAAAGCTGTGTGGGAGTGGATGAACATTATACATGTCCTTATTAGTGACGGGCAAATCTGTCCTGTTTTGCGTCGCCAAAAAATTTGCGAAAATCCGAAAAAAATTCTTAAAAATTAGTGAAATGCATTGAAGTCATTGGGTGTCAAAATTATTTTGATGGCCGATAATTTTTATGTGCTTGACAATTTTTAAAATGTGCGACTTTTTTGTCCAAATGCACTTAAGTCAATGGGCGTCAAAATCATTTTAACGTGTGGCAATTTTTATGCGCTTGACAATTTTTAAAATGTGCGACTTTTTTGTCAAAATGCACTTAAGTCAATGGGCGTCAAAATAATTTTGACGTGCGACAATTTTGTGCGCTCGACGATTTTTAAAATGTGCCACTTTTTTGTCCAACTGCATTAAAGTCAACAGGCGTCAAAATTATTTTGACGAGCAACAATTTTTACACAAGTGAGTTTTTTTGTCTAAATGCATCAAAGTCAAAAGGCGTCAAAATAATTTTGATGCGCAACAATTTTTTCACAGCAGTTTCGCGAAACAATTCGCAGGTGGCGAAATGCAGAAATTTGCCTCAAATCCATGCTGGAGAATAAATCTGCCCATCACTAGTCGTTATCCATTGATCTACAAGTACATGGAAAGATTTGATCAAATATTTAGTATAGGTATGAGACCTGTTATTCACAATGCTTAGGACTTGAGGTTTTCCAGATAGTGGATCTTTCTGTAATTTTGATTGCTTTACCTTAAAGGGGAAGGAAACCTAGTTGGCGCAAAAACCCTCCCCCCTCCCGTGTGTTGCCCACCCTCCCTCCTCCCCCCTGGCCTACCCGTCCCGCTGGGCAAATGCCCCTAACTTGTTACTTACCCTTCTGCGCAGGTCCAGTCCAGCGAGTTCACAGACGACATCTTCTTCCACGCCATCTTCTTCCTGCTTTGACCGGCGCATGCGCAGTAGGAGCATTTCGCAGGTACGATCTACTGCGCATGCGCCAAAAGTACATCGTGACTTTTGGCGCATGCGCAGTAGATCCGTACCGGCGAAATGCTCCTACTGTGCATGCGCCAAAACGCCGTTCAAAGCAGGAAGAAGATCGCGTGGAAGAAGATGTCGTCTGTGAACTCCCTGGACTGGACCTTTGCAGAAGGGTAAGTAACAAGTAAGGGGCATTTGCCCAGCGGGACGGGTAGGCCAGGGGGCAGGAGGGAGGGTGGGCAACAAACGGGAGGGTGGGGAGGGTTTTTGCGCCAACTAGGTTTCCTTCCCCTTTAAGACTACTAGAAAATCATGTAAACATTAAATAAGCCCTATAGGCTGGTTTTGCTTTCAATAAGGATTAATTACAGTATATCTTAGTTGGGATCAAGTACAAGCTACTGTTTTATTATAATTACAAAGAAAAAGGAAATCATTTTAAAAAAATTTAATTATTTGGATAAAATGGAGTTTATGGGAGACGGCCTTCACGTAATTCTGAGTTTTCCGGATAATGGGTTTCCTGTATTTCTGTCGTTTTAACCAATATGATCTCCCCCATTGATGTGGCGCCATTTCTACCTCTACCTTAAGCCTTGCAGCACCCAGGAACAATTATGTTGTGTTATTTGATCATCAGCTGCATCTGAATTCTATTTCTTTACATTTCATGAAATGAAAATTGGAAAAAGCTTCTGCAGTGCGCAGAATTGTAATTAAAACAAGCCATAACAATTAAGAGTGTTTAGGAACAGCAGAAAATCATTAGCCGAAATACAGCTTAATGTAAGGAAACACTATCATTGACACCTCTCCAAACCTCTCTTATCCCAAATGTGCCCGAGAATATCTCATTTTTGAAAACGCTTACACTGCTAAAAATGACTCAGCTGCTCTGCATCAAATGGCAAAGCAGACATTCGGAAGAAATTCTATTGAGGATAAAATCATGTACGGAGCTGCGGAATTGTTTTGTCTTTTATTAGCCTGTTGGTCTGCAGGCAAAATTTAAATAGTCTTCAGTACGGACAGAAAAAGGGAAAGGAAAGTAAGTGCTACCATTTCTCATATGCAGTAAAAGCAGGATCACAGCCATAATTGTCGATCTTCATATTCACTGCCATTTCTTTCTCACATACTTACATATTGTCCATTTTAATCACAATCTACAGTTCAACTGAAAAAACTGTTAAATGTTTAATAATAACACACTCCATGTTCCTCTGTTGCGTGGGAATATTCCAAACAGATGTGCACTAGGGAGCTACTTGTTTTAATCTACATTTAACCAAGTTATCTGTTCCCAATGGGCAAATGCTTCTGGGAGAACAGGTGCAAGCCACAGTGTGTAGGATGGGTCAGTGACCCTTTTATGGAAAATTCCCATACACCCCTACACACAAACAGAAAGAGAATGCCGCTCTCACTTATCATTTTGCATTATTTTCACTGAGTGCAGTCAAACATTATGATGTGTCTGGAAGAAATCAAGTACCGGTATGGGATCGGTTATCCGGAAACCTGTTATCCAGAAAGCTCTGAATTATGGAATTCATAATAGACTTCATTTTATCCAAATAATCCAAGTTTTTAAAAATGATTTCCTTTCTCTGCATAATAATAAATCAGTACCTTGTACTTGATCCCAACTAAAATATAATTAATCCTTATTGGAAGCAAAACCAGCCTATTGGGTTTATTTAATGTTTACATGATTTTCTAGTAGACTTAATGGATGAAGATCCAAATTATGGAAAAATACATGACCTGGAAATCCCCAGGTCTCGAGCATTCTGGGTAACAGGTCCCATACCTATCTGTAAACTGATTTGAAGCCGTCTTTTAATTAATCCCTTGTCTTGAACTTATAGATTCTGTGCTACCCAAAAATGTCCCCTATAATATCTGTTTTCTGTCCTAAATCCATGTCTAAATTGTTACCCACAGTCATCATTTTCTGCATCTACCACACCATAGTTTGGACCACATAGAGACACTGTCGGGGTTATTTATTAAAGTCCAAATTTATCTCAATATTTTCTGCTACAGACTCAAACCCGCTCGGGTTTTTTACGCTTATTTATTATTAAATTTTCCCGAAAATTTGCTTTGCGGAAAAAAAAAATCTGATTTTCATGGTTTTTTTTTTGTTTTTTATCCGATTTTCAAGATTTTTTGTTTTTTCCCCCCGAAAACTCAGATTTGGGGTGTTGGACAAAACCCAGAACACATCAAAAAATCATTGGGACTTCTACCGTTGACTTATATGCAACCTCGACAGGTCTGAGATGCCGGATTTTCTTATTCGGACTTTTCCATCCTCGGAGTTTAATAAATTCTGAAAAATTCGTGCTTTTTTAAAAGTCCGATTTTATATATATATATATATATATATATATATATATATATATATATATATATATATATATATATATATATATATATTATATATATATATATATATATATAAAATCACACATTTTTCATGATTTTTGCATTCGGAATCTAGTTAATAACCGTCTATGAGTAAGAGTACTTTAGACATGTAACCTAGTCCTACTACTTTATTCTAGCAGACTGGAATAATAGAAGCTCAGTCTGAAGTCTGTTAGAGGCTGAAAAAGTAGTATTGGCACCCAAGTCACTGTTGCTTGCTTGCTCCCTGACAGAATTTTTTGGCAATGCTTTGTGCAATAAGTGTATATGCCTTTAAAAGGCAGAAATTAATTGAGACTATAATCGATCATTTCCATCATGTTGATCCAGGAGAAAGGCCTGGAGGGGCAGAATGACCTTTGGTTGCGGGGGGGGGGGAGAATTATATATATATATATATATATATAATACACAAAAGCCATGAATATCTTGGAAATTATATCTTATAAACGGTGAGTTCTGATGTCATCAGTTATAAACGGTGAGTTCTGATGTCATTTCTGTCACATGCCTCACTGAAATTTGTGTATTATAATAAACAAAGAACCCCCAGTTGTAAAATATGAGGATATTAGAAGTTACCTTGGCGTTCCATGACCTGTATAAAAACACTCGGCCTTGTGTTTTTATATGGTCATGAAACTCCTCGTGATATATAATATGCTTATATTTTACAAGAGGGGGTACTTTATTCACTATATATATTCAGAATGCTCAGGACCTGGGGTTTTCCAGATAAGGGGGTCTTTCCATAATTCGGATCTCCATACTTCTACTAGAAAATCATGTAAACATTAAATAAACCCAATAGGCTGGTTTTGCCTCTAATAAGTATTAATTATATCTTAGTTGAGATCAAGTACAAACTACTGTTTTATTATTACAGAGAAAACGGAAATCATTTTTAAAAATTGTAATTATTTTACTCAAATGGAGGATCTTTCCATAATTCTGAGTTTTCTGGATAAGGGGTTTTCGGGTAACAAATCCCATACCTATATACACCATTTTTTTCAGCATGAGCTCAATGAATAGGGCTTATGTTGAACATACCTTTGCCTATCCTTTTAATAAAAAAACTGTCTTTTTCGCGATTTCTTGGATTAAACAAAGAATTGAAACCAGTTTCACTACCAGACTTCCTGTTATGCTGAGCAGAGGAGAAGATAATAAACACAAATTACCAACCCACAGATAAACCCTCTGTATAATGAACTGTTCAAAGGCTGCAGCTTAGGGAACAGAGGGGTTTGTTTCTTCCGAGCTCCTTATCTCCCTTTGAACTAAATGTCCCTGTGTATAGGAGGAGAGGGAGAAATAGGTTCAGTGAAGCAATAAGAAAAGAAAACTATTTTCCATTAGTGCTTTACAAAGCAAATAATTAGGAATAATACATTCTGGCTGCTAATTTCAGTGATGGATGATGTAAAAATGGATATATAAACTAGTACACACTTTTTACATTTCCTGGAGAAGTATGTTTTACATAGAAAAAAATGTGCATGGACTCCTGTGTATTCCAGCTTACAATGTCCTTACTTGTACGGGCTTTGAAGCTCATAGCAATCAATCAGCAATTTGCAAATGGCCTCCAATAGTATATTTAACCTTTGTTCTGATTACAGTGAATCCTGTGGCATCTTGAGAACTGCTTGCAAAGTGCTTTGAATATCTGATCCAAAGTGCCTGCGCAGCTGCAGCAGCAGGGAATATTCAGGGTCCTGGCTTAGAGAAATAGTGACATTTCCATCCCTATCCAGATGTTCAGAGGTAGCAATGAGGCTGTCTAATGACAGAATATCTCAGCCATTAACAGCCATCTGCCTTTCTTAAGCAGCCAAAGTTAGGACTGTTTTTATCGAGAAGATAAAATGTACACCTGTACCCTCACTTAAAAGCCGTATCTTCTAGTGATCAGCTATTCTTAATGTTAGGACTTTGTTCCTGCCATACCCAGCTATGACTCTCTGAGAACCATAAGTGCTTTACTTGTATATCACCATATTTCATTTAAATACATCTGAATAATTCTGATACCTTTGTGCATTTAAATGAACAATTATACTAACATAGCAGGTTATTTTTGTTCTTAAAGGGGAAGTAAAGTCTAAAATAGAATAAGGCTAGAAATGCTGTATTTTGTATACTAAGCATGAACATGAACTTACTGCACCACAAGCCTAAACAAACAAATGATTTATGCATTCAACATTGGCCACAGGGGGTCACCATTGTAACTTTGTTAAACATCTTTGCAAGACCAAGACAATGCACATGCTCAGTGTGGTCTGGGCTGCTGTTCAGGGATCATCATAAATTATCAAAACAGCACAAGTCATATAATATCTGCCAGAAGCTGACACAGCAAGAATGATTAATAATCAGAATAGACAGACTCAACTGGGTCCTGTGTTGTCATGTAACCGAATGTGGATTTTATAGTTTGTGTATTGTTTAATACAAACTTTCTCCAACTCTGCAGAACCTGTGACTGCAGCAAAATAATTCTCCAAATAGAATCTGAGTTTATCTGTTTAAATCTGGCTCCATGATCTGTGTCCCTGCAGCTGGAGTTGGAAATAGTAAAGGGGATATAAAGGCAAAAATAAAATTCAATACAAATCTCTACACAGTCGCTGACTGCTCTACAGGGAAACAAACAAAGCTGCTTGAGTTCTGCATGGCTGGGAATTCGGGGGCTCCCCCTGCTGTTCATAGGTATGATTGTTTCCCTGCAGAGCAGTTAGGGACCGTCTGACAATTCCTATCCACTGCAGTAAATGAAGGGAGAATTTCACTGCATACAGTGGTTTCTTGTAAAAATGGTACACATTTTTTAATTAAAGTATATTGGAGATAGGTTTCTTTTTCATGAAAGAAAGTAAAAATGGGATTTTATTTTTTTGCCTTTACATGCCCTTTAAGTGTTGAGAATACTCCTTATAACTACACATGAGACTGGCTAGGTGATGGTATGCTACTAACAGTGGGGGCAAGGTGCAGCAGTACTGTCTTATATGCCAAAGATTTTTCCATTATCGGTTGTTTGTCTGCACATAAAGTTCATAAGTTAACTCTCTGCAGGGGTACCAACAGTGAACATATTTACTTCAGAGGTCAGCCTAGGAATTGTCTAGGTACAGACTAGGAGGAGGCAAAATCATAGTTGAGGACATGCAACGAGTAAGGGCAGGTGGCTAGAATCAAGGTCAATAAAAAGTTAGAATTCATACAGCTGAACTCCATGGCACGACTACTTCCGATCTGACGTGCAAAGAGAGGAAGCGCATGCGACAAGACGGATGCGCTGAATATAATGTAAGTAAGAGAACTATTGCACCTACAAACTGCATGCACCCGACACGACTGTCTGATGAATCTTCATCCGACAGTCGTGTCGGATGCATTCAGTTTGTAGCGCATCCGTCTTGTCGCATGCGCTTCCTCTCAGCAGGTTGGATCGGAAGAAGTCGCGTCATGGAGTTTAGCCCTAAAACCATGTAAACAGCAGTGGCAGAACTACCAGGGGAGCAGGAGGTGCAATTGGGCCAGGGCCCGCACCCCCTCAGGGCCCCCCGTGAGCTCGCGCACTGCCGATTTCCGGCCGCATCGGCCGATTTTGGGGAAAATAATCTGGTATGGAGGGGGGCGGGGGCCCGGCGGCACGTCCCACACCAGGGCCCACCCCCCTCCAGTTATGTTACTGGTAAACAGACAATAACAATCTTTTCCAAAAGATCACTGGCACTCTATAAAAGGGAATACAATATGGCTGCAGTTTTTCCTGAGGATCTGAGAAACCAGAAGGCAACTTGGATAAAGCAAAATGATATGATCCTGAAATGAAAGGGAAATTTGGCACCAATAGAGTTGTCAAGCCAAATAACCAATGGGAATGCCCCAGTATAATATATGGGGCAATTATAGACAGAGTAGCTTCATTACTCATGCTTGTAGGGTCATTGCATTCATTTCAACATACTAACATTGTTGGCAAGGCACTATTTAAACTGATATAGCACATTTTGGTGTTTCCTTGATGAACTTATACTTGCAGAGAATAGGCTTATAAGTAGCAAGCGTTACTTATATGACTGAAACCTATACAACTTTGTGAAAGAATAGCCGGGAGCTGGTATATTAAGCAGCTTGTAATGAATCATTTTAAGTAAGCTGGTTTAAAATATATTACATTGTGTTTCTTGCTACACCACTATGTAGTATTCATGGTTCAGAGTGTAAAAAAAATTAATCCCCAGGTGTCATTTCCATTGGAAACCTTCCAGATCAAAGCAACCTAAACAGCCTTGAAATGTCTGCCTCACCTTTCTTCTGCACATACCTCATTATATCAGATTTATCTTTGGAATTTTGGATCAACACTTCTGAAAGACAGTTATCCAGAGTTTTTCATATGGCAGGCCTTCTGAAATGATGTTTCAAGAGCTTCTGATTTGTCAGCTTTGTCCTATGAAGTGAAATAGTCAATGGTTTTTATTTATCAGCTATGCCCTTTGACATTATCGTTTCAGAGGTTCTTATTTGTCATCTTTGTGGTTGGCAGCTATGTAGGCTTTAGGGCTGAGTCTGTGCTGAAAAGAGTTCTTCAAGATATGGGATGTTAATTATGATGTTTTCCTTTTTCTACAGCAAAGTATTTTGCAGGAAAATTTCCAGCCATATTTTATTCCCTTTTATAGAGTGTCAGAGATCTTTTGGAAGTCCTTTGAAGGGATTGTTTTGAAGCAGGCATGTGTTTGTGGAGGGGTGATTCTGCTGGTTTTTTCCTTAGACTTTCAGTGTCACATCTCTTAGGATATCGAATTCTGCCTACAAAGGTCTGAATTCTCTTTGTGGCTTCTGTCTGTTTGAAGCAGAGAATACCCCAGGTTATCTGCCATTTTTTCAAAGTGTTTTTCATGTTCTGTTATAGGTAATGCTTTTGAAACATGATTTCAGAATAGCCAGGATTCAGAGTTGCCATGTAACTTTTAAAAACTGTTCATTTCATTTAAAATAGTGAGTTGCAAGTATGTGTTTTTGCCATGCCATGTGGAGAAGTCCAGAAGGGTCCATCATTCTATTATTTTCATCATGACAGATTTGGAGGTGTGCTAACAAAGTGCTCCATCATCAGCCACTCTGAATCTATTCTAATTTCTCATCTTTTCAAGACTTTGTCACTAAACCTATGCTGCCTATATGGTGTGATTGAGTACTATGCTAACAGGAGGTCCTATACTCAGAAGCTAAGTCTCTAGCATATGGATAACTAATGCTAGGTTGCAAAGCTACCTAATAACATTAAACAAAATCTATATTTTAACTTAACTTTCTTTTCAAGATGTCATGCAAGCAGAAGGAGATCATCCTGATTCACTAGGCTACTAGGGTTTGCAGCCTGCAGGTATAAAAGTGTCATCTGCTGATACATCATGTCGGCCAGTTCATGGTCCATCAGATGAGACAAACCCTCTACAGTTCCAGTTGTTCCGATTTGTACTTGAACAATCGAAACAAAAGAAAAAGGCCCATGAAATTTCTGGAAATTTCGCTTTCCATCCACTCTGTCCATGGACTGATTGGTCAGAGATTGTACACGATCAGCCACCTAAAGGGTTTCAACGTATGGGACTCTTGATCTTCAGCTCATTATGAATCCATGACCCTCTATGGTTGAAGCCAAGTATTGGAATTAATATCCCCAAACTCCTATACATACTTAAAAGTAAGTAATTACTACTGGTGAAGATACTAGCAGCCATGTTTGGGCAAAACTGTTCAACCCATAGTTGCAGTAATATTTTTCTACAATTATAGTAATAAAGGAGAAGGAAAAGCTGTATTAACTTGGAGGTGCCAAAAGTTAGGCACCCCCAAGTGATTGTAAATATTTATCCGGAACCCTGAGCTGGGGCTCCTATAAGCAGAAAACTGCACCATTCCAGGGCTTCTTCCAGCGAGCACCACGGAGCGTTCTGCATCCTTCTTCTTTTTACTTCAAATTTTCCAGGGCAGACGCATGTGCAGTAGAACAAAATAGACAACTTTTTCATTAAAAAAACGGCTTTTCACACCCATGTGAAGACAGAAGAAGCAGGAAGCTGATCACTCCGTGCCGCTTGATATAAAAACCCCATGACCGCTGCATTTTTCTACTGATAGGAGCACCAGCCCGGGGATTCAGGTAAGTTAATACAATCACTTGGGGGTGCCTAACTTTTGGTAAATAAATACTGCCTTTCCTTCTCTTTTAACCAACATACACAGTTACTGGTTCCAGCGCTAAGCAATATCCGTTAATCATATTTGCTGGCCGTTGTAATACATGGCCATGATTAAGAAACCCATAAAACTTATGCACAGATAATTTCTGATTGTTCTGGTAGCATAGCCAACAAAATGTAATCCCAAAGTACACTTGGCTCTCATGTACAGAAGGTTAGTGCCATGACTGCCACTAGTATAATAATGCTACACACTCCCCACTGCGCTGCACAGTCAAACAGTCCTCAACATAATATTTTGTTCTGTCTTTTATTGGAAATAAAAGCACATTTTATTGAACTGCTGCACTAAGCAACGCATGGATATAATTTATTTTCTGTCTCCTGCTATTCTATGGCAGAGCCGTCTCTGTTGTTTTGAGACTGTTTCTCAAATTAAAAAAAAAAAAAAAAGAACAAATCTTGGCAGGAACTTTTTTTTTTGTGATTCTTGATTATTCCCTGACATTTTCGTGTTTATGTTTACTCAGCAGTTTTGTTGCCAGCGTTACTATTGTTTCACCAGATCTCTGTTTTAAAAGAAATTAGACAGTATTAAACAGAAATATTAAGAACAGAGACAAAGAAAGAGCAAGCATTATGGCTGTGACCAGACTTTTGATCTCTTTCCTTTTCAAATGGCTTTAGAGATTTAACAAAGAACAGGAGGAGGAAATAGAATTGTAGACGTTAAGTTTTGTACTGGCTTTAAGCTTAATGATTTGTTTGATTTGATTTGATTTGTTGTATATAGGGGTTTCATTTTTAAATCCCTGGGATATAATAGCATAGTATACACGTAACAGGCATCCAATCAGTGGGCCACACCACTATCTTAAAATTCAAGGTCACCTAGATTTCCACTATTTGAGAACATTGTAAAAAAAAGTGAAATTAGAATAGTTTGGAATTTGAGTATGCTGAACTTGAATGTTTGAGATTTATCAATCAAAAATGAATCAATAATTTGCATGAATAAATTTGACAGCTGACACACTTTGATAGAAGTCACTGGATGGTATATTTACAACATTCAAGCTGTTTTAAAGTTTTCGTTTTTTTTTAATGGGATAATGTGATTTTCAAGAAGTATTATCCCCACAAAAAAATTGCAATCGTTATTTGAGTTTGAAAAAAAACTTGATCTCTGGAAAAAACCTCAATCCTTAAAATAGAAAATGAATAAATCAGTCACTTAGGACCACATTTATTGTTAATCTTGGTAAAAAAAATCGGGGTTAATTGTTTTAATGATTTCTGAAAATCGTTTTGACTGTTTTTTTAATTCTCTGTTGTATCTTTTCTGTGAGTGAGGGTTTTTTTAAAAAAAAAAATAATAATAAGAATGCAGCCACCAAAGCCTGCTAAGATTTTAGTTTTTAGGGGGAAAAAAACCTGACTAGGAGAAAAACCTTTGTATAAAAAAGGAACAAACAAGTTTTAGGATTTTGTCTTGGGAATCCTGGCAAAATTGCCCCTCAAATGAATACATTTGATCCTTAGTACAGATCTTTAAGTTGTCTAAAGGAGAAGGAAAGTCTTTGTGCACTTGGGTGTGCAAAATGTTAGACACCCCCAAGTGATTGTATTTATTTACCTGAAACCCCAGGCTGGTCCTCCTTTCAGCAGAAAACGACACCGGTCCGGGGTTTTTTGTGTGCTAAAACTCATGTATTTGAATTTCAAAACTCGAGTGTTCAATATTTATGAAGCAAAGACATTTTCAAAACCTCAAACGTATAAATTCTGCATCAGAAAGCTCAGTTTTTTGAATTTTTCTTTTTAGTTTTTTGAGTTTCTTGTATTTTTTCCAAGAGTTTGTAGACAAATTATGATATAAATTATGATAAAAGATAGATTCATTTAACTGAATTTTAGAGTTAATTTTTTTAATAAACAAACAAAAAAACCCTCTAAAATGTATAAACTCAAATTTATATAAATAGTCAAAAACTGCCTTTCATGATAATAAAAGAGAAAGGGTTTTGCTTATATACAGTATGTAACATAAACAGTATATAGTTTGATTTCAGTTTGATACAGTCAGGGAAACTTTCATACAAAAACTAAACTAAAGATACAACCGCAACTATCTTAAGTATATAAGTATCAAGATACATCAGATAAGCAGTAAAATATTTAGAATTTCTTCAGAATTAATATACTGCCAAGTGCTAGGGTAGGTCAGTAGTTTACCCTCACTGTATGTCTCCCATCCTTTTACTCTTAGATTGTAAGCCCTAGTGAGCAAGATCCATACTTTTTGGAGGTGTTACTACTAGGGATGCACCGAATCCACTATTTTGGATTCGGCCTAACCCCCGAATCCTTCCTGAAAGATTCAGCCGAATACCGAATCCAAACCCTAATTTGCATATGCAAATTAGGGGGTGGGAATGGGAAAACATTTTTTACTTCCTTGTTTTCTGACAAAAAGTCACGTGATTGGATTCGGTTCGGCCGGGCAGATGGATTCGGCCAAATCCGAATCCTGCTGAAAAAGCCTGAATCCTGGCCGAATCCCGAACCGAATCCTGGATTCGGTGCATCCCTAGTTACTACCCCTAAATAATTCTTCAACCGATGATTTAGCTACACACTGTGGTTCTTTTTAAATTATAAGCATTTTAGGAGTAGTAAAAAATAAAGTTCTTTTTGTGCAACACGAGATAAATCTAGCGTCTGTATTCACTGCTGATTTGTACCCAGAAAGTCCTTGGCGTGAATACTAACTGAGGAGCTGTTGACTGATATACTGAAAACTAATTTATATTTATGTTCAATAAATATGCACTTATTGTATTGCTAAGGAACGTCAGCATCTCTAGTGTGATTAATTCAGAGCTTTAATATAGTCTTTGAAAAGTGGGGACTGAACCATGACAGCGGCCAGGGTAGCAATCGGATCACTGATAGCTCAATTACAGGAAGGGTTTTTTTTCTTTATGGAGAAAGCTGTTAACTACAATGTTCTTGTTTATCATGGAAATGTATAGCCTCAAACATACCATCCCCATAACTTAAACTTTAATTGCGTCATTATCCAGTCATTATCCACCTACAATTTTACAGTTTTTATTAGGGATGCACTGAATCTAGGACTCGGTTCGGTATTTGGCCTTTTTAGCAGGATTCAGCCGAATCCATGTGCCTGGTTGAACCGAATCTGAATCCTTAAAATCAAACCCAACAAGGAAGTAAATACATTAGCCACACACTACGGGGCAGATTTTTTAAGGGTCGAACTGAAAATTTGAATTTCTGATTCGAATTGTGAAATTTGAATTTTTGAGTTTTGTTTGTGGAATTCAACTAGGGAATAGTTAAAAGTCGAAAAGCTCATCATGTACTGGCCCTTTAAGAATTTAAATTCAACTATTCTCCACCTTAAACCTGCCAATTTGCTGTTTTAGCCTATGGGGGACATCCTGGGATCAATTTGAAGTTGTTTGCAGCCTTCCTGAAAATCGAGTTATTTTAGAGAAAAAACTTGAATCGAGCGATTTGAGTTTGCGGGTCAATCCCATTCACCCGAGTTTAAAAAAATAGTTTAAAATTTTTTTACAAACTCCCATGAACTCTAAATTCGACCCGTGATAAATCTGCCCCTACATGTGCAGTTCCCTTTCATCCTTCCTTGCCCTGATTTGCATATGTTAATTAGGGTTCGGATTCGGTTCCGTATTTGCCAAATCATTCGCAAAGGACTCGGGGTTTGGCCGAATCCCAAAATAGTGGATTTGGTGTATCCCTAGTATTTATAATTTGTTATGATATGTGCTTTCCTTTTCATTAATTATTGCTTCCACAATATTCTAGAGTAGATTAGCATTAGCCAGTTATATTATCCAACAGTTTCACGAATACGCAAACGATCACAATTTATGACAATTATTGGCTGCTCCATTGAGCAATTCGATTTTCTGTGCTGACTAGTTGAAAGTCCAATTGTTATGGGGTAGATCAGGGGTGTGAGATATGTTTTAGAAGACAACTGCTTCAGCAACACATTTAGGGGTCTATTTATTAAAGGTCAAGTTTAGTTTTCTCTACAAATTTGAGTTTTTTTCACTAAAATAATTTTTTAGAGAAATCTTATTTTTAGAAATGTATTATTCCCCATCTAAAACCTATTGAATTCATATAAAAGTCAATGGCAGAGGTTCCTTTAACCATTTTAAGAAGTTTTTTGGCATCATGATTTTTGGTTGTTTTGGGGTCTTTAATACTGGTTTTCGCTTGAAAACTCAATAAATTCAAGTTTTTTAGCCTATAAACTTGAACATTAGTTTTTTTCAATCTAATTTTTCAAGTTTAAGGGGCTTATTGAACATATTGTTTCATGGTCAAAACCAATTTACATTGTTGCGCTATGCTTTTGTTAAATGTTTCTATAGGGCTTTGACGCAAATCAACTGGATATTTTCTGGCCATGTGATCATTTTAAATACATGGTCACAAGGTAATTCAGCCGGTTAGAGAAACAAGGGGTTGTATGGTATATAGAAATTGTGATTTTATTCTACTAATTAGCTGATGATGTTACTTTCGGCCTGTGGATTTAAATAGCCGTTTAACACAATGGGGCTGATTCACAAAAGGTCAATATTCCTTAATGCACAGTTTTGTGCGTAATTTATTATATTTATTTATAAGTATTTTCACATGCGTTAATAGACATAGCACAATCGTTAATTCTACATTTCTGCACAGCAGTATTCTAATCGCTTTGTGATATTTATAGAATAGAATTAATACTAACGCATTTGATCGAAAGATTAAATCCTTTGACCAAAGCCTATGGGGACCTTCCCCAAAGGCTAAATGACTTCGGTAACTTTTAGGTGGAGAACTAGGGGGTCAAAGTTTTTTTTCTTAAAGAGACAGTAATTCGACTATCGAATGGTCGAATAGTCGAACGATTATTAGTTCGAAACGTTCGATTCAAAGTCGAAGGTCGAAGTCGAAGTAGCCCATTCGATGGTCGAAGTAGCCAAAAAAAACATTCGAAATTAGAACTTTTTTTCCTCTATTCCTTCACTCGAGCTAAGTAAATGGGTCCCGTTGTGTCATTGAATATTACGTTTCCCAGGGTAAGGAATGACTAGAATACTGCAAAAAGAGACTTGTACTCTGCCAGTGGCATCCCAAATGTCTTAGATGCTATAAATTGCACTAATAATGTGTGACAATATCAAATGCCCTAAAATATCGCACAAAATAACACATGCTATAAAATACCGCACACAATTCAGCTAAAATGAACGTAAAGTTAGACAAGTGAACTTTTAGTGAATCGATTGTTGATTCTAAAAATATAAGAAGTGATAAAAAATTTTAAGGCATGCTATAAATAACACTCACTTTTTTGACCTTTAGTGAATCGGCCCCAATACATGCCTATGATTACGTATCTTCAATACAAAATGCGTCATTTTTGTGATGTTTTTTAACCTGCTGAAATTAACTTGAACGTTTTACTCTACAGGGGTTATTAACTAAACTCCGAATGCAAAAATCCCTAAAAATTTGTGATTTTTTTTTATAAAATCATTATTTTTTTGGAATTCATTAGACCTTGGTTGCATATAAGTCAATGGGAGAAGTCCCAATGATTTTTTTGATGTGCGATGGGTTTCGTGCAATACCCTGAAGTTTTCTGAGTTTTCGGGCAAAAAGCATAGGAAATCTGAGTTTTCGGGTGAAAAATAAAAGTGAAAATCAGATTTTTTTCCTGCAAATCAAATTTTCGGGGAAATGTAATAATAAATAAGCGTAAAAAACCAGAGCGGATTTGATATGAGTTTGTAGCAGAAAATCTTGAGATGAAATCGGACTTAATAAATAACCCCCCTATAAGTGGACTACAGAGTGCTTGCCGGTTTTTTGGTCTTAAGGGGCTTATTTATCAAAGGTCGAGTTTATGAGGATATTTGTACCTTGAATAAACTCACAACTCAAATGTTTGCTTATTTATGAAAAAAATCTGAATGTAAAGAAACTCGACTGTATGCAATCGGGAAAAAACTGGAATATCTTGAATTTATCTAGTTTACAGGCAAAAAAAACTCCAATAGCTAGAATTTATCGAGTTTATGAGCACAAACCAGCATAAAAAACTGAGAATCATGAAAAAAAACATCTTCGAATTGTACAGTGACCTCTGTCATTGACTTCTACATGACCTCGACACGTTTTAACTGGAGTATTTTCGGATTTGGGCTTGTAGCAGCTTCGGGGCATAATGAATCTAGAAAGTTTAGTGAAAAAAAACCCCTAATTATTATTAAATTAGCCAAATTCATGGATGGCCATTAGGTTGCGTTTGTTTCTGGTAAAATAAGGGAATAAAACAAGTATTTAATAAATAACTTCCTTAATATATGCAGAGCATTGCCCCACCAACACTATCATGGAGCATAATGTTTTGCTGATAACCTTCAGGGAAATCTTCCACTTCTTGTGTGATGATGATGAGGGAGTGGACTGTGAAGGACAAACACAGTATAGGAACCAGCTAATTGTTGGTTGTGGTTTCATGTATTGTTTGGGTGCTATAGGAAGTGCTAGAATACGTATTTGTACTTCATTCTCAATAAATTCTACCCCTTTTTGCTAATAATATACAGTATCTAATTACTCATGAATAACAAACCTAATGTTTTCCACATTATCATTTGTATGTTCTCTCCATAATTTTTCAGTTAAAGATCCCCCCCATCTGCGAGTTCTCTCCCACTCACATTGTTGCATGTGTTTATTATTCTGTGACTATTTTCCCTGGTTGTTGATTCCCAGTATGAATGGGAAAGTGCTGCCCATGTGCCTTTATCTGGATATTTAAAGATTATATTTTTATTCAACTAACTACAGTATATTAACCCAATCATCAAGAATTATATATGACTACTAAATCAAGGCAGAGCCATATGCAATACTTTTGAGACATACTAAGATGTCATCTCTCAAATCCTAAAAGGTATGGAACCTGTTATCCAGAACGCTTGGAACCAGGGGTATTCCAGATAACGGGTCTTTACGCTATTTGTATATCCAGAGATTTAAGGGCCCATTCACTTAAAGTGATGGGCGAATATATTTGCCAGTTGTGAATTAACGTCAAATTTCCACATTTCGCAAATAATTTCACGAAGCTCCCTCGTCAAAAAATTTTGGAAAGGCGTCGGAAAAGTTGCTCTCGTAAAAACCGTCAAAACTATTCGTCAATTTTTCGAGTTTCACAAATTTTAAGCCGTTTTCCGAATTTCGTGAGAATTAAATATTAATAATACCCAACAGAATTGTATTGGCTCCAATAAGGATTATTTATATCTTAGTTGGGATCAAGTACAAGATACTGTTTTATTATTACACAGAAAAAAAGGAAAAGTTCTTTATAGTATTGCGTTATAGATAGTGATGGGCGAATAAATTCGTCAGGCTCGAATTCACAGCGAATTTCTGTGTTATTCACCAGCGGCGAATAAATTTGCGGGAAACTGTGTCGAAAATTCGCCAGCGTCAAAAATTTTTTGACTCACGACGGAATAGTCACTCACGTCAAAACTGTCGGGGTTCAACATTATTCAGATGCCCATTGACTTTAATGGGGGTGTCAAAATTTGCGCTTCGCTAATTTTCCACTCCAAATTTTCAGTGAAACGGGACAAATTCACCCATCACTGGTTACAGATAAATAATTTCATTATTTTCATTGACTTATTTTTCTATTGACTAATTTTTGTCCCTGTATTCAGAATATAATTTCTATCTGAATAACAAAACGTGCAAATGTTTGCATATTGTCTAATTTTGTGTATTTTACATAGCGGCGATGTTTTTGGTTGCCAAATTGCATATGGAATACTGCAATGCCTTATGCTGCCTGCTAAGTATATTTTTAAACAACCATATGTTGTTTGGAAAGAGCTATACTCCTTTTCATATTCTGGCATATTTTATTTTACATCACCATCATCACTTTTTATATATAGCGCTAAAGTGGTTTACAATCAATTAAAACAAACAGGGATTACAGGAAAAATAGGAGTGCAATTCACCATGGATTGTATAATAATGCAGTATTTTTTTCCCACAATTCCAGCATAATCCTTATCCTGGCTATGTTCAGATTTGCCTTCAGCGCAATTGAGTTAAAGGAGTTGTTCACCTTCCAAGCACTTTTTTTTAGTTGAGTTGTTTCCAGATTGTTCACCAGAAATAAAGACTTTTTTCAATTGATTTTCATTTTTTATTTCTTAACGTTTTTCCAGAATTGAAGTCTAATGTCTCGGGTGTTTGAGTCTGGCAGCTCAGTAATTCAGGTGCAGAGTCTGAACTGTTACAATTTGCTCCATTAGTAAATACATTTCTCAGCAGCATCTGCGGAATATTAGCAACTATTGTACAGGTATAGGATCCCTTATCCAGAAACCCGATATCCAGAAAGCTCCGAATTACAGAATGGCTGTCTCCCATAGACTCCATTTTATCCAAATAATCCAAAATTTTAAAAATGATTTCCTTTTTCTCTGTAATAATAAAACAGTAGCTTGTACTTGATCCCAACTAAGATATAATTAATCCTTATTGGAAGGAAAACCAGCCTATTGGGTTTATTTAATGTTTAAATTAATTTCTAGTAGACTTAAGGCATGAAGACCCAAATTACGGAAAGATCCGTTATCCGGAAAACCCCAGGTCCCGAGCATTCTGGATAACAGGTCCCATACCTGTATCAATTCTAACAGCTGCCTTTAATAAAACTGAGGGATTCTGTTCAGCAGGGGCAAAAAAAGAAAGAGATCAACTAATAAATCAGTTTAGAGTCATCAAGCCTTATGCGTTTCGTGTCCACCAGACACTTAGGGGCCCATTTACTTAGCTCGAGTGAAGGAATAGAATAAAAAAAACTTTGAATTTCGAATGTTTTTTTGGCTACGTCGACCATCGAATTGGCTACTTCGACCTTCGACTACGACTTCGAATTGAACGATTCGAACTAAAAATCATTTGAATATTCGACCATTCGATAGTCGAAGTACTGTCTCTTTAAAAAAAACTTCGCCACCTAAAACCTACCGAACCTCAATGTTAGCCTATGGGGAAGGTCCCCATAGGCTTTTTAAGGTTTTTTTGGTCGTAGAAAAATCGTTCGATCGATTGATTAAAGTCCTTCGAATCGTTTGATTTTTCGTTCGATCTAATAGCGGTAAATCCTTCTACTTCGGTATTCGAAGTCAAAGGATTTACATTCGGCAGTCGAATATCGAGGGTTAATTAACCCTCGATATTCGACCCTATGTAAATCTGCCCCTTAATCTATGATTCATGGACAGGAAACGTGTAAGGCTTGAGATGATTGTTAAAGATTAATAAAATAATTTTTAAAGATTTTTCTACTTTTTAACAAGCATCTGCATGTGGTTTTAAATGTGCCCCAAACCTTCTATTTCTTTTTGTACGGATTGTCTGCTCCCCTGTAGGGATGTAGCGAACGTCGGAAAAAAAGTTCGCGAACATATTCGCGAACTTGCGCAAAAATGCGAGCGGTTCGCGAACGGTTCGCGAACCCCATAGACTTCAATGGGAAGGCGAACTTTAACATCTAGAAAAGACATTTCTGGCCAGAAAAATGATTTTAAAGTTGTTTAAAGGGTGCAACGACCTGGACAGTGGCATGCCAGAGGGGGATCAAGGGCAAAAATGTATCCTGTGTGTGCTTGGAAGAGATAGTGTAGGGGGAGAGCTGTTAGTGATTTCAGGGACAGATGATAGTAAGTTTGCTGGCTAGTAATCTGCTTGATACTGCTCTGTATTGGAGGGACAGAAGTCTGCAGGGATTTGAGGGACATTTTAGCTTAGGTAGCTTTGCTGGCTAGTAATCTACTGTTCTCTTTAAACAACTGCCATACGTTGACCTTGTAGGCATTGTTTGCCCAGTTTTTTTGGACGCAGCCACTGAAGCACAGTTGCCAGAAAAAATATGCCATATAAATGCTGAAAATAGTCATTTTTCGCCATACGTTGACCTTGTAGACATTGTTTGCCCAGTTTTTTTGGACGCAGCCACTGAAGCACAGTTGCCAGAAAAAATATGCCATATAAATGCTGAAAATAGTAATTTTTCGCCATACGTTGACCTTGTAGACATTGTTTGCCCAGTTTTTTTGGTTGCAGCCACTGAAGCACAGTTGCCAGAAAAAATATGCCACATAAATGCTGAAAATAGTCATTTTTTGCCATATACGTTGAGTCAACGTATGGCAAAAAATGACTATTTTCAGCATTTATATGGCATATTTTTTCTGGCCTCTGTGCTTCAGTGGCTGTGGCCAAAAAAACTGGGCAAACAATGCCTACAAGGTCAACGTCGTTGACCTTGTAGGCATTGTTTGCCCAGTTTTTTTGGCCACAGCCACTGAAGCACAGAGGCCAGAAAAAATATGCCATATAAATGCTGAAAATAGTCATTTTTTTGGTCGCAGCCACTGAAGCACAGTTGCCAGAAAAATTATGCCATATAAATGCTGAAAATATAAATTTTTTTGGTTGCAGCCACTGAAGCACAGAGGCCAGAAAAATTATGCCATATAAATGCAGAAAATATGCATTTTTTTGGTCGCAGCCACTGAAGCACAGTTGACAGAAAAATTATGCCATATAAATGCTGAAAATATAAATTTTTTTGGTTGCAGCCACTGAAGCACAGAGGCCAGAAAAATTATGCCATATAAATGCAGAAAATATGCATTTTTTTGGTCGCAGCCACTGAAGCACAGTTGCCAGAAAAATTATGCCATATAAATGCTGAAAATAGTAATTTTTTTGGTTGCAGCCACTGAAGCACAGAGGCCAGAAAAATTATGCCATATAAATGCAGAAAATATGCATTTTTTTGGTCGCAGCCACTGAAGCACAGTTGACAGAAAAATTATGCCATATAAATGCTGAAAATATAAATTTTTTTGGTTGCAGCCACTGAAGCACAGAGGCCAGAAAAATTATGTCATATAAATGCAGAAAATAGGCATTTTTTTGGTCGCAGCCACTGAAGCACAGAGGCCAGAAAAAATTAAACCAGTAGGGTTTGCACCCTAGTTTGTAACGGTGGCGGAGGGAGGAGGAGGACGCTAAAGGACAGCTGTGTGTGGAGTCATGAGGCTTGAAGAGAAGGACAGCTGCATAGAAGTCAGAACAAGTCTTCCGGCGTGCAGTAACCCTCCGAGATCCACCCCTCATTCATTTTAATAAAGGTCAGGTAATCGACACTTTTGTGACCTAGGCGAGTTCTCTTCTCAGTTACAATCCCTCCTGCTGCACTGAAGGTCCTTTCTGAGAGCACACTTGAGGCTGGGCAAGACAAGAGGTTCATGGCAAATTGTGACAGCTCTGGCCACAGATCAAGCCTGCGCACCCAGTAGTCCAGGGGTTCATCGCTCCTCAGAGTGTCGATATCTGCAGTTAATGCCAGGTAGTCCGCTACCTGCCGGTCGAGGCGTTCTTTGAGGGTGGATCCAGAAGGGTTGTGGCGCTGCCTTGGACAGAAAAACATTTGCATGTCTGACGTTACAGACTGGCCAAAGGGCTTTGTCCTTGCAGGTGTGCTCGTGGCAGGATTACTGGCACCTCTGCCCCTGGAATGTTGATGAGTTCCTGAAGTGACATCACCCTTAAAAGCATTGTACAACATGTTTTGCAGGCTGGTTTGTAAATGCCGCATCTTTTCGGACTTGTGGTATGTTGGTAACATTTCTGACACTTTATGCTTGTACCGAGGGTCTAGTAGCGTTGCGACCCAGTACAGGTCCTTCTCCTTAAGCCTCTTGATACGGGGGTCCTTCAACAGGCATGACAGCATGAAAGACCCCATTCTCACAAGGTTGGATGCAGAGCTATCCATCTCCGCTTCCTCATTATCAAGGACTGCATCATCCACGGTCTCCTCCCCCCAGCCACGTACAAGACCAGGGGTCCCCAAAAGGTCACCACTAGCCCCCTGGGAAGCCTGCTCCTGTTGGTCCTCCTCCTCCTCCTCCACAAAGCCACCTTCCTCCTCTGACTCCACTTCTGGCACCTCTCCCTGCGTTGCAGCAGGTGCCTGGGTTCGTTCTGGTGATTCCGACCAGAAATCGTGCGCTTCCAGCTCCTCGTCACGCTGGTCTACAGCCTCATCTGTCACTCGTCGCACGGCACGCTCCAGGAAGAAAGCGAAGGGTATTAGGTCGCTGATGGTGCCTTCGGTGCGACTGACCATATTTGTCACCTCTTCAAAAGGTCGCATGAGCCTGCAGGCATCGCGCATAAGCACCCAGTAACGGGGGAAAAAAATCCCCAGCTGTGCAGATCCAGTCCTACCACCCAGTTCAAAAAGGTACTCGTTGACGGCCCTTTGTTGTTGCAGCAGACGTTCCAACATAAGGAGCGTTGAATTCCAGCGAGTCTGGCTGTCAGAAATCAAACGCCTGACTGGCATGTTGTAGCGCTGCTGAATGTCAGCAAGGCGTGCCATGGCTGTGTAGGAACGTCTGAAATGGGCCGACACCTTTCTGGACTGGGTGAGAACGTCCTGGAATCCTGGGTACTTGGAGACAAAACGTTGGACTATTAAATTTAACACATGTGCCATGCAGGGCACATGTGTTAAATTGCCTAGTCTCAACGCTGCCAACAGATTGCTTCCATTGTCACACACCACTTTTCCGATCTGCAGTTGGTGTGGGGTCAGCCACCGATCGGCCTGTGACTGCAGAGATGACAGGAGTACAGATCCGGTATGGTTTTTGCTTTCCAGGCATGTCATCCCCAAGACAGCGTGACAACGGCGTACCTGGCACGTCGAATAGCCTAGGGGGAGCTGGGGGTGCACAGGTGTGGAGGAGGAGAAGGAGGACCCAGCAGCAGAGTAAGAAGAAGAAGAAGACGAGGTAGAGAGCGATGGAGGAGTAGAGGTGGTGGCAGAACCGCGTGCAATCCGTGGCGGTGACACCAACTCCACTGTTGTTGTTGAGCTACCCATTCCCTGCTTCCCAGCCATTACCAAGTTCACCCAGTGGGCAGTGTAGGTGACATACCTGCCCTGACCATGCTTGGAGGACCATGCGTCAGTAGTCATATGGACCTTTGGCCCAACACTAAGTGACAGAGATGCGGTAACTTGGCTCTGCACATGTTGGTACAGGTGTGGTATTCCCTTTTTAGAAAAAAAATTGCGGCTGGGTACCTTCCACTGCGGTGTCCCAATTGCTACAAATTTGCGGAAGGCCTCAGAGTCCACCAGCTGGTATGGTAAAAGCTGGCGGGCTAAGAGTGCAGACAAGCCAGCTGTCAGACGCCGGGCAAGGGGGTGACAGTCAGACATTGGCTTCTTACGCTCAAACATGGCCTTCACAGAAACTTGGCTGGTGGCAGATGACTGGGAATGGGAACAGGTGGTCAAGGTGGAAGGCGGAGTGGAGGGTGGTTCAGACGGGTCAAGGAGAGCAGAGGTAGAGCAGTAAGATGCTGGACCAGAAGGAGTGTGGCTTTTAGTTTGCCTGTTGCCTTTGAGGTGTTGCTCCCAAAGTGCTTTGTGCTTGCCGCTCATGTGCCTTCGCATAGAAGTTGTACCTATGTGGCTGTTGGGCTTACCAAGGCTCAGTTTCTGACTGCACTCATTGCAAATTACAATGCTTTTGTCAGAGGCACACACATTAAAAAAATCCCACACTGCTGACTTTTTGGAAGTGTGCGATCTGGCGGTAACAGTAGAAGTTGGCGGAGTTGGCGGTATTGGCGGCAATGGCGGGTGCGTTGGCCGGCTGAACACAGGTGCCGATACATGTTGTTGCCCTACTGATCCCTGCGGGCTGTCCTCCCTGCTTCTTCTAAGTCTTATTCTCCTACTGCCTCTCTGACTCTCCGTCTCTCCATCTGAACTACCCTCCTCTTGCTCTCTTCTACTAGGCACCCACAAAACATCAATCTCCTCATCATCATTCTCCTCAGATGCATCAATTTCTTCTGACACATCACAGAAGGAAGCAGCAGCGGGGACCTCCTCCTCATCACTCATTATGTCCATCTCTATCGTGTTCTCTGCCAGAATTAAATCTGTTGTAAGGTCCTCATCTCCTTCATCTTCTTCTGGCAATAATGGTTGCGCATTACTCAGTTCAAGAAACTCATTGGAAAATAACTCCTCTGACCCCAGTGAAGAAGGGGCACCGGTGGTGGAGGAAGTGTTACGTGGGGTGGCCATAGCAGTGGAGGATGAGGAGGATGTTGTGGTAAAGTTAGAAACGGTAGAGGATGGGGTGTGCTGTGTAAGCCAGTCAACTACCTCTTCAGCATTTTGGGAGTTCAGGGTCATTGGCTTTTTAAAACTGGGCAATTTGCTAGGGCCACAGGATTGCATAGCAGCACGGCCCCTAGCACGGCCTCTGCGTGGCGGCCTGCCTTTGCCTGGCATTATTTTTAAAAAAACAACAACAACAACAAAAACTCAGTTGGTTTTTCTGGAAACGATAATACACACAGCTAGATGGCGGGTTGAAGAAAACACTGTGCAAATAATGCCTACAAAGTCAACGTATACACTACTACAGCGGTGGATACGGATTACGTAAAATATATGAATGCTGCTTGAAAAAAGTGACTCCGGTGTTTTTTCTGGAGACGGTAATATTATGGATATTTAGACAGAATGTGAACAAGGTCACACAGCTCGATGGCGGGTTGAAGAAAACAGTGTGCAAATAATGCCTACAAGGCCAACGTATACACTACTACAGCGGTGGATACGGATTACGTAAAATATATTATGGCTGCTTGAAAAAAGTGACTCCGGTGTTTTTTCTGGAGACGGTAATATTATGGATATTTAGACAGAATGGGAACAAGGTCACACAGCTCGATGGCGGGTTGAAGAAAACAGTGTGCAAATAATGCCTACAAGGCCAACGTATACACTACTACAGCGGTGGATACGGATTACGTAAAATATATTATGGCTGCTTGAAAAAAGTGACTCCGGTGTTTTTTCTGGAGACGGTAATATTATGGATATTTAGACAGAATGTGAACAAGGTCACACAGCTCGATGGCGGGTTGAAGAAAACAGTGTGCAAATAATGCCTACAAGGCCAACGTATACACTACTACAGCGGTGGATACGGATTACGTAAAATATATGAATGCTGCTTGAAAAAAGTGACTCCGGTGTTTTTTCTGGAGACGGTAATATTATGGATATTTAGACAGAATGGGAACAAGGTCACACAGCTCGATGGCGGGTTGAAGAAAACAGTGTGCAAATAATGCCTACAAGGCCAACGTATACACTACTACAGCGGTGGATACGGATTACGTAAAATATATTATGGCTGCTTGAAAAAAGTGACTCCGGTGTTTTTTCTGGAGACGGTAATATTATGGATATTTAGACAGAATGGGAACAAGGTCACACAGCTCGATGGCGGGTTGAAGAAAACAGTGTGCAAATAATGCCTACAAGGCCAACGTATACACTACTACAGCGGTGGATACGGATTACGTAAAATATATTATGGCTGCTTGAAAAAAGTGACTCCGGTGTTTTTTCTGGAGACGGTAATATTATGGATATTTAGACAGAATGGGAACAAGGTCACACAGCTCGATGGCGGGTTGAAGAAAACAGTGTGCAAATAATGCCTACAAGGCCAACGTATACACTACTACAGCGGTGGATACGGATTACGTAAAATATATTATGGCTGCTTGAAAAAAGTGACTCCGGTGTTTTTTCTGGAGACGGTAATATTATGGATATTTAGACAGAATGGGAACAAGGTCACACAGCTCGATGGCGGGTTGAAGAAAACAGTGTGCAAATAATGCCTACAAGGCCAACGTATACACTACTACAGCGGTGGATACGGATTACGTAAAATATATGAATGCTGCTTGAAAAAAGTGACTCCGGTGTTTTTTCTGGAGACGGTAATATTATGGATATTTAGACAGAATGTGAACAAGGTCACACAGCTCGATGGCGGGTTGAAGAAAACAGTGTGCAAATAATGCCTACAAGGCCAACGTATACACTACTACAGCGGTGGATACGGATTACGTAAAATATATTATGGCTGCTTGAAAAAAGTGACTCCGGTGTTTTTTCTGGAGACGGTAATATTATGGATATTTAGACAGAATGTGAACAAGGTCACACAGCTCGATGGCGGGTTGAAGAAAACAGTGTGCAAATAATGCCTACAGGGCAAATAATGCCTAAAAGGTCAACTTATACACTACTACAGCGGTAGTAAAATAAAAAAAAGTAAAATAAAAAAAAATGAATATTAAAAAAAAAAATTAAAGTTGGTGCTGCTGAACTACTAGGAGCAGCAGATTAGCACACCAGTCCCACTCCCCAACACTGCTAGACTAATAGCACTGGGCTCTTATAGTAGTAGTAGTAGTAGTAGTAGTAAAACAACAAAAAAATAAATAAAAGCAGTCCTTACAAGGACTACTGTTATTGCAGCAGTCAGCAGATGAGATCAGAAGCAGGACAGCTGCCCACTGCAGCTACATACAGAGCACTGCAGTAGAAGGTAGATTACTAGCCAGCAAAGCTACCTAAGCTTAAATGTCCCTCAAACCCCTGCAGACTTCTGTCCCTCCAATAACAGAGCAGTATCAAAACGATTACTAGCCAGCAAACTTTCAACTGTCCCTGAAATCACTAACAGGCAGCAGCTCTCTCCCTACACTATCTCTTCAGCACACACAGGCAGAGTGAAAAAACGCTGCAGGGCTTCGGTTTTTATAGGGAAGGGGAGTGGTCCAGGGGAGAGCTTCCTGATTGGCTGCCATGTACCTGCTGGTCTGGGGTGAGAGGGCAAAAAAAAGCGCCAACAATGGCGAACCCAAAATGGCGAACGTCGCGCGACGTTCGCGAACTTCCGGCGAGCGCGAACACCCGATGTTCGCGCGAACAAGTTCGCCGGCGAACAGTTCGCGACATCTCTACTCCCCTGAGCTGAGGGCCTGGGGCAGGAGCACCTGGGCCACTATTCTTCACAACAAGTGGATGTTTTTATGCTTACATGTATTTTATGTTCTAACTCCAGACCTCCCTCGCATTAAAATACTCGAATGTAACTAACGTGCATTAGTCTTAATCTACACTTGATGCATCTGTCCAATTATCGCATTTTTTGATGTGTTGCTTAACTGATTGGAATGTGCAAAATTTTTCACC
The DNA here is from genome assembly GCF_017654675.1 of Xenopus laevis. NCBI lineage: Eukaryota > Metazoa > Chordata > Amphibia > Anura > Pipidae > Xenopus > Xenopus laevis. The sequence continues at coordinate 19,239,691 of NC_054383.1, forward strand.
CAGTAGAATTTTGTGGTGAAATTCTCGGTTTTGCCAGCTACAATTTTTCATGAACCCGTGCTAAATTTTTGCCATGCAGTCTATAAGTGAATAAATAAACACAGCCTGTTTAGCCAGATATAAACTGTGCAGACATCATTATTGCATGACATCCAATATCCCTGCTTCACAATCAACACATCAGCATTATTATTATTACTATATATTATTATTACTCCATTTTATGAATGTTTCCAGGTTTTGTGATTTTTTTATGCCAAAGCAAAACGAGTTTCACCAGGGCTGTATTTCGGTCTGTTACTGCCCTTGGCCTAGACCTATTTTCACCCATCAGCATATGTGCAATGTAGTCGGAAAAAGTGACATCACAACATAGCGAACCTGCTAATGACATCACTTCTGTATGCAACCCACACCGAATATCTCCCCACCTCTGCAACTGGATTTTATAGGACTATATCCAGCAGCAGAGGAAGACTTTTTTTATTGCTTGTGCAAATTTTTTATTTAAAATGTAGAATGTAGGCATCCAAGGGCTGCCCACCTGAAGCTGCAGCCCTAGGCACAGGCCTTTGAGTGCCTATATGGTAAATACAGCACTGGGTTTCGCTCATGACTGCTAACTAAAGCAAACTATAACTGAAGAAAAAGCTGCTTTTCAGATATCCAATTGTGCACAGATGGAGCTTCTTTGTCCACTGGCCAGTGATGAAGCACACAGGATAACATATATATATATAATTTGGGGGTAAAGTATATGGTATTGTGTATTCCAGGTTACCAACATGTTGTCCTTGAGCAGAAGAGCAGGCATAAGAATATTAGGGCTGAAGCATTATGATTTATACTGGAGTTATCTAACGGCTCTGAAAATATATTAACAAACAATTATGCAATCATTCTTTGTGCCTGCTGCTATGGGCATGCTTGATTGAGTCAGCACAGCCGACTGCCTGCAACTGTATTCCCACCACCTGGTCATTTGTTTCAGTTCAGGTAGGAGAAGAGTCGTCATTCAAATGATAAATAATGAGGAAAGGAGGCAATCATCCGTTTACCAATGCCCATAGGCAAATGTGTTGCTTGAAAGGCTTTGTCCTTGTTAATTCATCTAAAAAGGCTTTTTAGACAGATCTAGATGAGATATTAAAATATAATGGCTGCTGGATAAAAATGTAATAAGTTTTCAAAATCCTTATAACAAGCATGCTGAACAGAATGATGCAGACGTAATATCATTCATTATTGTTATGTGTAGAGAGACGAGTGAGACTTTTTTGTCGGCAGCTAGAGATTTGTCATAACTGCAGCTTAAAGCAACTGTTTCTTAATGGAAACACAGAAGCAGTCCCTTCATTTGTTTTGGAGATCTAGAGATACAGCAGGGGATTTAAACCTGTTTTTGTCTTAAATTTAAATTTTGATATTATATTGATAATATATTGGAAAATGTTGTTGGTTGTAATCATCAAATTTATAATTGGGGCAACACTGCAGTGGAAGGTTTAGATTCCTTTTAATTGGGCAATAATAATATCTTGTGGAGCAACACATTCACTACAAGGGAAGAATGGTGTCATATTGCCCATATTGAGCCCAATTCAACATTAATGGCTGTTGTATGCTTGTCATATTCTATATCAGTGATCCTCAACCAGTGGCTTGAGAACAACATGCTGCTCAACAACCCCTTGGATGTTGCTCTCAGTGGCCTTAAAGCAGGTGCTTATTTTTGAATTTCAGACTTGGAAGCAAGTTTTAATTGCATAAAAACCAAGTGTACTGCCAAACAGTAGGCTGCTAATCCACATAGAGGCTACCAAATGGCCAAGACCATGATCAGGTACTTTTTTCATGCTTGTTTTGCTCCCCAACTCTTTTTACATTTAAGACACACAGGTAAGAAAGGTTGGGCACCCCTGTCTTATATCACCCCCTGGCCTCCATATTTATGTGCCCATCCAGCTGTTATTGAGCTTCAAATTAGATTAGGGACTGAACAACTGAAGGACCACATGCTGGATAATACGGCTAAAGGTATGTAACTCAAAATTGTGGCCCTTTAGTTGTTATCCACTTTTCTTGTTGACATTTAACAAAACAACAATGACGGGTTAAGGAAATTCCTCTCACAGGGAAGCTTGCAATATAATTTCCAGGGTCTTCTAAACCTTTCAGAACATAATTTATTTTGCATAACCTTTAAAGCCTAACTTTGGCTGGAAAACCCTACCAACGCCTACGCACATATCGGTTGCTGGATCTAATCTTATATACCCCCTGCTAATTTTCAATACTTGCAAACTAGGGTCAGTTTCATCAAAAGAAGCTCTTACACATACTGTATCAGCATATTTGGAGCAAACCCATGTGAAGAACATTGAGAACTTTGGCAACAACCCACCCTCCTTCCAAAAAAGTCAGTACTGTGAGGATAGCCATCACCACACCACCTTGCCAATCCCAACCGACATTTAATAGGTTTGATCTGAAATTTTATTTACTTAATGCATCTTTTGCTTCAACAATGACTTTCTTTTTGACAATGTAACACTAGGGGGTTATGTAATAAAAGTTTTGCCAGGAGCAGTAACCTATAGCAACCAATCAGCAGGTAGAATATACCAGTCACCTATTAAAAAAGCAATCAACTCATTAGTTGCTATGGGTTACTTCTCCTGGGGAAACTTAGTGCCTTTTATTACACATGGAGTACGAACTCCACATAACAGGGAAGTGGAACATGGAACTGTGTGTTTGCCATAAATCTAACAAATAAGGCAGGAGTTGAAAATGCATTATGCCTGTTCAGTTTTAACATATCATTTATTTTTGTGTTGCACTGAACATTGCAGTGAAATTGAAAGTACTTTCATTTTATATGACACTACTACTCCTTGGTAGCCACATGTTGAAAGAGAAGATGGATGTTAACCCAATTAAACACCTTGTATAATAAACACCACAACTACTCCCTAAACTGTAAACCTGAGACACAGGCAGCAGCTATGAGAAGACATAGACTCATATAGAGAGCTCAGCGTCTCCCTCCCTCAGGAGGTAGTGAGTGATAGGGAGAGTTAAAACAAAACAATGATCCATTAGTATTGAAAAATTAAATAAAAAAAATATCAGAAGAATAGGCAGTACATATTTTCAATGCAAATCCAATTTTATTGGGCTCAACAGCTATATGTAAAAATATATATATATATATATATATATCTATTAATGTTATGCATAAATTTAGACACAAAATTGTGATTGTACATTATGGGCAAAACACCAATGAGCAGGGAGGGAGTCCTAATGACTAGGCGGAAAGCAAAGAACATGGAATCTATTTTATGGTCCTTCCCTCTGGATTACACTTTATTTAAGAGAAAATTGCTCAGTAAGGGATAAAGGCGCTGTTCTACTTAATTGCAGACATGATGGATGAGATGTCTTATTTTTGTTAGATAATACCACGGAACAGTGTGCATTAACAATTAAGGGGGCAATGAGCAGGATATAATGATGTCGGCCATGTTCTTTAAGAGAGAATGTCCTTGTTTTATCTTGCTTTACTTGCATTACAAGGATTCACAAAATGATGGAAAAAAAACACTGCAGCAGCCTTAGTCAAAGGAGGCTAAAACATATTGGATTTTGGTACCCAATTAGTTTTTTTTAACTCATGTTAATAACCAACCTAAAGGATGATTTATTTCTCAATCCTTAATAAATACTGAGACATTGTTTGATTGAGAATGTCCTTATCAGTCTAGTGTTACCCTGTTTGTCATTAGCTGGGGCACATCTTTTTATCTGTAGAAGGGCAGATATTTATTGGGATATCTCAGGACATGATTGTGGATTTGCTATGTCACAAATAGGCAGTATTCTAAAAAATTTCCTTCTTGTCCCATATCCAAAGTTCAATTGTCCATTTGCTAATGGCTTAACTAATGCCACTAAGGATGACAACTTAAGGTAAAGTCAGTGGGATCATTCATCAACACAAATTTGCATCTGAGCACTATCCCATGGCAACCAATGTTTGCATTCATTATTCTACCTGCAGCTGGCTGAAAAAGTGAATGACTGGTTGCTATGGGTTACTACTCAACTAGTTAATAAATGAGTGCCACTGGTGAAGCTCATTGGAAACCACAACTACAAGGCTGATAAACAAGACAGCTATTTGTTTTCTTCAAACACATAAAATGATACCCACGTTACATTGAGCTAGGATAAGTGAGTAGGACGGAAGCCATGTCTTGTTCACCAAATGTCAAACCTGATGACGTTATCATCACAGTGAATTTACTGTCCAGATAGAACCTGAATCATGAGCAAGAGTTTGGGACATTGTTCTGAACTTGGTCAAACTTCCTGACCATATCCCTGCATTCATGGTCAGGCTCCATAAGTGCCTATTTGAACAGTATCTTCTGTACAATAACTGGAAGAAAAATTGGCGAGCACTCCACGTCCACTCAATAGTAAAAACAAAGAACTTTATTTCAACTGATTAAAAGCAAAATATCGTCCTGACGCATTTCGTATCCATGATACCTTGTCATAGGCATAGCACAACAACGGTCTATATACAGTACATAGCATTTGTCTGTTTCTTATGTCCTAGTGGCATTGTAAAATTTGATCTTCTCCATTCAATACCTTGTGGCATAGTAAATTACAATCTTCTCCATCCAATCCCTGGTGGCATTGTAAATTACGATCTTCTCCATCCAATCACTGGTGGCATAGTAAATTACGATCTTCTCCATCCAATCCCTTGTAGCATTGCAAATTATGATCTTCTCCATCCAATCCCTGGTGGCATTGTAAATTACGATCTTCTCCATCCAATCCCTGGTGGCATGGTAATTATGATCTTCTCCATCCAATCCCTGGTGGCATTGTTAATTAAACTTTCTCCATGCATTCCCTGGTTGCATAATAAATCATGATATTCTCCATCCAATCCCTGGTTGCATTGTAAATTACACTCTTCTCCATCCAATCCTTGGTGGCATTGTAAATGATGATATTCTCCATCCAATCCTTGGTGCCACTGCAATTAGGATCTTCTCCAACCAATCCCTGGTGGCATTGTAAATTACGATCTTCTACATCCAATCCCTGGTGGCATTGTAAATTACAATATTCTCCATCCAATCCCTGGTGACATTGTAAATTATGATATTCTCCATCCAATCCCTGGTGGCATTGTAAATTACAATCTTCTCCAACCAATCCCTGGTGGCATTGTAAATTACGATCTTCTCCATCCAATCCCTGGTGTCACTTTAAATTATAATCTTCTCCGTCTAATCCCTGGTGGCATTGTAAATTATGATATTCTCCATCCAATCTCTGGTGCCACTTCAAATTACAATCTTCTCCATCTAATCCCTGGTGGCATTATAAATTACGATCTTCTCCATTCAATCCCTGGTGGCATAGTAAATTACGATCTTCTCCATCCAATCCCTTGTGGCATTGTAAATTACGATATTCTCCATCCAATCCCTTGGGGCATTGTAAATTACACTCTTCTCCATCCAATCCTTGGTGGCTTTGTAAATGATGATATTCTCCATCTAATCCCTGGTGCTACTGTCAATTAGGATCTTCTCCAACAAATCCCTGGTGGCATTGTAAATTATGATCTTCTTCATCCAATCCCTGGTGGCATAGTAAATTTCGATCTTCTCCATCCAATCCCTTGTGGCATTGTAAATTACGATCTTCTCCATCCAATCCCTTGTGGCATTGTAAATTACACTCTTCTCCATCCAATCCTTGGTGGCTTTGTAAATGATGATATTCTCCATCTAATCCCTGGTGCTACTGTCAATTAGGATCTTCTCCAACCAATCCCTGGTGGCATTGTAAATTACGATCTTCTTCATCCAATCCCTGGTGGCATTGTAAATTACGGTCTTCTCAATCCAATCCTTGGTGGCATTGTAAATCATGATGTTCTCCATCCATTAAACATGTGAGAGTCCAAGTTGAAATGAGTTCCCTGAACCAAGCTTACCTTATCTAACTGATTAAGCAAACTTTACTTTGACATTATCTGACACCCTATGGAAAGCCATTAAATTTAGAATGTGATCCATTTAAAAGAAAACGATACTGCGGTACATATTAACTGCATAAAACAGTTCACATGTAAATCACATTTTAATAATAATAATAATTATATACTTTTTTCGTAGTATGTGTCATTGGGTAATCTTAAATAGAAAATTTGAAAAAATTAAGGCTGCCCTTGGAATCCAATGATTCACGCTGCTCACAAACAAACCATACATGTTAGGTCACATCAGCTGATTAAGTTCTGTCTTTTGCCCCACACCATAGTGTCCTTCAAATAAATAAACATGGTGGAATAAAATGAGCTAAAGTAGCTGGTGTAGAATTTCTGTGTGCATGGAACAGATTATTTCCTGTTTTTGGGGGTTGGGGGGCCCTAGAAAGATTTTGCTTTTGGTCCAACTAACTTCAAGTCACACCTCTATGAAAGGCAATAATTTGAAGATTCCTATTTCATAAAATAACATTTTGCCACCGTCCATGGATACGTAACCTTATGACAGAGACATTAAAAAAGAAATAGTTGGTTAATCTTCAGAAAGCAAAATCTTGTGGTGTTCTCTTGCAAGGACAATAAATCTGCCAAATAAATTGATAGATGCTGACATTTCAATTTATATTAAGAATTGCATACAATATCTGGTGCATGGCGTAGTGAATTATTTAAAGACCATATGTGTGTTTTCGCTTCTTTTCTCTTTCAGATAACTTATTTAAACCAACGGAGAGGGTTATTTCAGAGAAGGAGATGCAACAAAGATCAAAAAGGTAAAAAATATCTAACTGGTGTCCAGTCTAACCATCTACTACAAGTATGGGACCTGTTATCCAGAATGCTTGGGACCTGGGGTTTTCCGGAAAAATCTCAAACAATTGGATTTTCTTTTTCACTAGAAAACTAAATTTTTTTATTGTACCCCAATGCTGCAAAAAGCCTGAAAATCCACCATCTCAGACCTGTCAAGTCAATGGGAGAGGCACCTATCTTAATTCGGAGTTTTTGTGGTCTGTGCTGGGTTTAGCCCAAAAATCTGACCTTTTCTGGGCTTTCAGGCAAAAACTTGAAAAATTCAAGCAATTCAGGAAAAAGACCAAAAAATTGGAGCGATTCAATAACCTCACGATATTGTTATTCATTGTTTCAGTATCATGCCGGGATGGTGCAGTTGCATTATGTTTCCATGGGAGACTAAGCCTTTAGGGTTAGTCTTCCATGGAAACATGATGCAACTGCACCAGTCCGGCATGCTACAGAAATGGGATCTGTTATCCAGAATGCTTGGGACCTGTAGTTTTCAGGATAATGGATCTTTCCATCGCAGCCTTTATTTGGCACCCCAGGGAGATTTTTTAATCTTGTGCCACTTCCGGACTTATATTTGAATTTGACTCACTAGTAAAAAAGTTTCGGAACCCCTGCTGTAGACTGTAGGTCTCAGGACATTTTTCCTCTATATCAGCATTTATTCAAGAGTGGGAATTCGTCTTGGCAAAGGAAGACTTAAAAATGATCTGTAGACAACACATCTTACCCCTGGAGGGTATAAATCCCAGTACATTCTATGTACTGTATCTATGTAGTTATTGGCATTAGACTGCAGTGGGTCCCTTTAAACATGTTCGATCTTCTCCATCCAATCACTGGTGGCATAGTAAATTACGATCTTCTCCATCCAATCCCTGGTGGCATGGTACTAATGATCTTCTCCATCCAATCCCTGGTGGCATTGTAAATGACACTTTCTCCATGCAATCCCTGGTTGCATAGTAAATTATGATATTCTCCCCTGGGGTCACTGACCCCATCTAAAAACAAATAATCTGCAAGGCTACACCTTTTATTGTTAATGCTATTTTTTATTACTCACCTTTCTATTCAGACCCTATTCTATTTATATTCCAGTCTCTTGTTCAAATCAATGCATAGTTACTAGGATAATTTGATCCATGGCAACCAGATTGCTGAAACTGCAAACTGGAGAGCTGCTGAATAAAAAGCTAAATAACTCAAAAATCACAAATAATAAAAAATGAAAACCAAGTCTCAGAATTTAACTCTCTACTTCATGCTAAAAGCTTATTTAAAAGAGAACAACCCCTGCAATCCAAATACTGAAAGATTCATTATCTGAAAAATCCAGGTCCTGAGCATTCTGGATAACCGTAACATGTCCCATACCTGTATCTTAGTTTGCGTGGAACTGTAACATTGTGCATGTTGTATGTCTTTGCCTGTGCCCCTTGTAGGTTATATTTCCCTATTGATAGGATTATTGTAACAACACAGCCATTCTGTTACAGGATTTATAACAGCTTGCCAGAAGTTAAAAGGAAAAAGGAAGAAGAAGAGAAAAAAATGATACTACTGAGCAACAGAATGAGAGCTGAACTCTTCAAAAAGGTAACACAAGGCTTATGTGAACTGAACTATATTGGCACAACAATTAGCTTGTTTGTTTTTATATGTTGTCCCCTATACAGACCCCAAAAACCCTTCTGCCCCTCACTGTTAGCAGGTGGCACAGCGGCACTAACCCTGTGTATACCGTATCTATGGAATTCCTTTTTTTAAAAAGTTTTCATTCTGCCAAAATGTGTGTTGAAACTAAGAATGCTGCCTGTTTTAATTGTCTGTCATCTTTCCATTTTGTTTTCTGTAGAAACTACTGAACCAAGTTCTCCAAAGAAATGCCGCCTAATGAACAGCAAGGGATCCTAATGAATGACTAGCGTTAAAGTGAGATTATCTAATGGGCTCAAATGTATCTCATTGTTTGCAGTCTATTAACTGTAATCAAAAGCCTATTCTGTATTACATTTAGGTTTTTTTTTTTATCAAGGTCAGAATTTATCTCAGTATTTAGAAATCCAAGCTACTCAGATTGCCTGAATGGACCTTATCTATGAAGAAAAAAGGCTGAAAAAATAGGGTCGGGCAAACTTCAGAGCTTTCCCCGAATTGTTCAGAGTTTTGCGCAAAAACTAAGATTTTTTCGTAGTTTTCGGATTTTTTTGCGCAGAAACCACAAACTCATCAGATATCAGTACGGACATCAGCGCAGACACTGGGACCTTGCCCATTGACTTATACAGGACCTCAAGGGCTTTAAGATGCCGGGGTTTTAGATTCAGAGTTTTTAGACCATCGGACTTAAATAAATCTCTAAAAATACGTCATTTATTTTTTCCCCTGAAAACCATGCAAGTGGAATGCACGCAAATAAATATAAAAAAGGCAGTTTTATGGCTGTAATACCATGGTAGTGTATGTATAATCATAAGCCAAGAGAAAATGAAGGTTAGTGCATTCAGATAAGGATATAAAAGTTGTGACCACCCAGTTATGGGTTAACTACACCTTCCAAAAACCACTGAGGGCATCCAAAGGCTGCAAAATATTTTTGACAACCCTTGCTTGTCCCCCTTAAACAACTATACCATCAATCACTACTGAGGTCCTTAACCACTTTCTGTTCACTGCTACCCTTTTATGTGTGATTGAGCTTTGGCCACTTAACATTGCAATTTGTCACCTATCCTGATGATGCCCACTTCTGTAGCCATGCATCAACTGGAAATGTTTTGGCAAAACATTTGCACATATGTTCACTGAAAAATTTCTTCCAGATAGCTGAATAATTTATAGGGGCAGATTCACTAACCTGCGAAAATTTGTCCACTTCCAATTCGCACCCAGCGCAACACTTCAGCATGCGCAAATGTGCTCCGACAATGCTAATTCACTAATATGCAGAGTTTTCCCCATGGGCGCCGAACGCTGGCCACTTTTCACTAGCGTTACTTCGGCAATGCGAGCTTTTGATAGTGAAGATGCGCTAGCGTTCATTTCTGCCTAATGATCTTTGCGCTCAAGTCAATTTGCATAGGGCAGGAAATTTAAAGTTGTATGGACGTCTTTATGTTAAATGTTGTTGCATATACTTACAAATTACCCTTTTTAAAACACATGTCCAAGGAACCTTAATAAAGACAATAGAGTAATATAATGCCCTACACATGTGCCCACTGTAAATGTTTGCAAATGTATGGGGAAAACCAGTTACCCAAAAAAGTTTAAGTTAGGTCTTTTGCAGGCAATCAGGCTGAAAAAAGAAAAAGACGCCAGCATATTTTGGACTTTGATGCATTTTCGGCACACAGAATATAATGTAAGTGACAGAAGATTGAGGAAGATCTAGCTACTTTAATGCACTTCGCCTGGTCTGAGGTGGCAAAGGCAACTCTGGCGAAAGAGGTAACGTTCAGTAAAATACGCACTTCAGCGTCCATCAGCCAGAGAAAATTGTCGCCTGGCGATAGAATGCTAACGCCTGTCTCTTTCGCTGGTGAATTGGCACCTGCGCCCCTTTTGTAAATTGGTGATGTCCCTGCAGGGGCGGTAACGATATCGAATTGACGCTAGCATTAGCCACTTCGCCCTTTGGTAAATCTGCCCCATGGTCTCAATCAATAAATTTGGAATTGGGGAAATTCAGCTATGTCCCTCATTGTATCATGGAGAACCCACTACAACCTTAATGGGGACATATACATTTCTTAATACACTACCACTGGTGCCCCCTAGTCTTAAAAGTAGACATTCACACGTTTATTAAAAATATTCCTTTGAGAATCATTCCTACTAGTATCTAGCAGTGGTAAGTCTAAGGCAACTGACCTTGATGAATAATCTTTAGGCTGAGTGTCTTCTTCAGTTCAACTGTCTGGTAGAAAATTTCCTGCCATTTCTGACCCTTAAGGGTAAGCCTCTTCTATTTTGTTGACTGCTGGCTCTTCGGCAGAGAATCCTGATTTCTGTAGACTGTTAAAGGGATTCTGTCATGATTTTTATGGTGTAGCTTTTATTACTAAATTACACTGTGTACATTGCAAGTAATTCAATCTACCATTCAAAAAGTTATTCTTGAAGCAATAAATCTCAGGTCATTTTGCCTGGTCGTGTGCTATCAGAAAGAGACAGCACTTCACAATGAAACTAATTTTAGACTAGTTTGTTATTGTTTCTCATACTCAGTATAAATGAAGGAGTTGTGACCTGGGATAGCCAGACTTGGATTTTTACCATTGAGTGTTGTTCACATATTTACCACTGGGTCATGGGAGAATTTTTAGCAATGCAGCTGTCCTCCGGATACCTTCCCATTGTCCTGCTGATGGGCTGCTAGGGTGGAAAGGGCGGGGAGTGATAGCTGGCAGTACAGCAATAAAGAATGACTGAAGTTTATCAGAGCACAAGTCACATGTCTAAAGGCACCTGGGAAACTAACAATATGTCTAGCCCTATGTTAGATTTAAAATTACATATCAAAAAATCTGTTTGCTATTTTGAAAAATGGATTTCAATGTTCTGCTGGCAGAACTGTATTAACCGATATATTTTGTAAACAGAATCCCTTTAGGATCCTGGGCACCAGCAACAATTTCATGGAGCAAGACTGCTATGGAAAATGTTCCCTTTAATACAGAATGTATACTTTCTGTAGTTCAGAAATGCCCATACATTACTAATGTGAGATCTACTTTTAGTGATATTGTCCCATTATGATCTATATCCATAAAAGCATTGTTAGCATTCTGTTCCATGGTGAGAAAGTACAACTATTTCTTATGTAACCGTCACATAATAAATATCTGAATGAAACAGGAGGGTGATTTAGACAAGCTGTTTGTTGACAGGGTCTTGAGATCTACTGATCACCAGCTAAAGGTCTACTTGTAGATCTACCTTTTGGGCACCCCTTGCTGTAGTTGCTCTGTACTGAGTATGTTGTCACCCTACAATGGAAGTAGTTGTTCGCTAGTCAGTGTAGGTCCATTTTTGTGTCTGCTACACATAAGATTCTGTTTTAATTAGAGCTTATATTGCTTTGATTGGTCTTCTGGTTAATGGAGACAGAACATGCAAATGATATAACATGTTTCTCAAGAGTTCAGTACTATTTTTGCCCTTTAATGAGTGTAATGCCAGGTGGGCCTATACCCGGCAATAAACTCATTTGGATAAATGCTCTAAATACCCTTAGCACAAAGAAACCCAGCAAATGCAAATCTTCTGCACCCTAATCTGGAGGTGCCCTCAATGCCAAAGTCTAACCCTGAACCCTGAACCAACGATTTTCTCAGTCATATTCAAAATCTCCGGCAAAGGTATGACTGAAGAACAAACCAAGTGTGAATCTTATTTTGAATAAAGTACAGTCAATTAAACATTATAATAGCCGTTATTTGTATTGTGTCCACATGGAAAACTCTAGGTTTGCTGTACGTGTATGGTTATCACTCATAACATTCTATGCTGGTACACGTTATTTCACTGTGTTGCAGGTCTCTCTGCACTGGATCCTAATTGAATATCACCATGGAATATATGATATTTTAATAATTAAAACATGATAATAAATGGGTTCAAAAATTAACAGATACTGAAGCTTTGTTTGCTTTTTATCACTATGGAGGCATAAAGTGAGCAGCAGCCTGACTACTTAAAATATATAAGGCAGACATACAAAAGTTAAACTGGAGAAAGAGAAGGGGTATTACAAGAAGGGGGTTCTTTTATGAGTAAAAGAGCACAAAGGGATTAAAAAAAATCACGCAGATTAGTACTCATTCAATCAGAACATGCACCCTGGGCATAAGGTAACCTCATCTACCAACTGCCAGTTTATAAGGCACTGGTAGGGTGTGTGCGGATGCGGTTGTTTTGCACGACATTCGGTGAGTTTTTATGCAACAGCTCTATGTTATTGAGCCATACTGTATGTCTGTTTACCCATAAGATTATTGGCATATAGATAATGTGCAATAAAATAATAGGGGCAGATTTATCAAGGGTCGAATTTCAAGTTCATGGGAGTTTTTCAAAACTCAAATTTTAACAATTTTTGACAGTTTTGACTATAAAAAACTTTATAAATTTGAATTTGAAAACCCTTTATTAATCTATTTACTAAATTCAGAATTATTTGGCACATTCGATAACTTTTTTCATGCTTGTGTTACTCCCCAACTCTTTTTACAGTTAAATGTGGCTCACGGCTAAAAAAAAGTTTGGGGACCCCTGATGTAAACAAACCATTTTCATAATAATAAACTTTTCTAGTAGTATGTGCCATTGGGTAAATGAAAACTGCCATTTAAAAAAAATAAGGGCCGCCCCCTGGGATCGTAAGATTCACTGAGCACATAAACATACCAAACAAACTATACATGTTAGTTCACATGAGCCAATTAACAGACAGAGTTGTGTCTTTTGCTTCCACACTTCTTCCTGTTACAGTTAGAGCTGCAGTATTTCTGGTCAGGTGATCTCTGAGACAGCACACAGACCATCACAAAATGTTGGTTCAAGGCAAGAGATTTAAAAGGGCAAGATTTACTTGAATATATACTCCAGTTTGATAAGATTCTTTAATATGTCAGTTGCTTAAGTATTAATTTTGGGGGTATAGTTTTCCTTTAAGTACCCAAGCACATTTTAATGTTTGTCTGCAATTTCACCCTTCTTACCTTTATTTGCTTAGTATTCAAGCGTTTCCCTTAAAATGTAGTTTTCTTTTGAGATTAGGCTTGGGTTTCTGCCTTTAATTGAATTTTTTCATGATTCATTTGTTTGAGTCATTAAAGTGTATATTTATTTTATCTATTATCCGTTTAAGTTCACGGAGGATACATTATGCAATATTCTACCATTCAGAGCTCGGCTATTAAATGTAATAATGATTATTCTGTTCTGTACTTGCATCCACTGAACAATAGGTAAACGTGTTAATGTTTATGATAACTTTTTTTCCTACAGACTTGGACAATTTTTAACATACAGTATTCGGATAAAGAGAAAATCGCCATGTACATCAGTAAAACATATCAGGGGAAAGTATATTCCAACTAACTCTACGAACAATTCTCACACTGATATGTGCGGGTCTGTAAATATTGAAGTACTAACTGAGTATTTTTCTTTATTATATTTTTACTTATTGTTTTATTTTATTTCCTACTGCAAAGAACTTTTGCTGTGTGGTAGCAACACACTGCAAATTGTGGAATCAGCCAGTTAGAGTAGGTAAAATCTGTCAGCGACTCACAGCATCAGTGTGTTGGTTGCATCCAAATAAAAAAAGTTAGGTTGAGAGCCCCAGCCCCATCAAAATCACCATTTAACAAAACCAATGCAGCGTAAAGATGGGTTATAGTTTAATCTAAAAGTAATTTTAAAATGGTCCCACATAATTGTAATATCTAGTTAAAGTAATCAAAATCACTCTTTGCAATCATCCCTTACATTATAGACTGGCTGATGGCCAAGATCTGTATTATATTTAACCTCCAAAGAAAATGTATGATTACTGGATGACCCAGGGCTGGTCTCTAAAGTAATCTTGTTTGGCATGGGTAATCTCAAGGAAATTGCAAATTTATCAGAGCATTATAATGTTCCCACCCGCAACGAGTTCAGAAATTGGAGGAAAGCACTCAGTATGCCTTAATCCTAAGGGGCAGATTTATTAAGGTTTGAATGGTTAAATATGAATTTGAATTTGAATTTTCGAGTTTTATTTTTGGTCAAAACTCACAAATTCGAGTTGGAAAAAAATCCAACCTCAATTAGAGTTTTAGGGTTGGTTTTCAGGTCAGTGATATTTGTTCGAGTATTTTCTTAAATAAGATACCATTCGAGTTTCAAAACCATTCGAGTTCATTCGAGGTGAAAAAAACTCTATCACTCAACCTTTGAAAAATCTGCCCGTACATATCTAGTATACTCTATGGAGGAAATTGTAAATAACGTTTTATATTATTAGAATGAACTGATTACTGATTGAAAAACAATTATTTTTTAAGTTGTCGCAAAATTATTATAACCGCAGTTTTAGCCAAAATGTTTGAGATAAATAAAATCTCAACACCTAAAACAAGATACCAAAAACCTAAATCTTGCCACCCAAAACTTGGAAAAAGTATATTCAGCATTCAACCAAGTTTGTTAAACAAGGTAGGGGTTTTTTTCATGTTTTTTTAGCCTTGAAAAAAAGGCTACCATTTCAGATTTATAATTTATAAAAATATATATTATATAATTATGGAAAAGTTAGCATTTTTCCTCAAAAATTGGGATTTTAATAATCATTGAATAGAAAATAGAATATGTGGGGGCCCTTTAACAATTTAATTGGGATCATGTTACTGGGAAAATATGTGCAAAACATAAACAGGTCTTTAAAAAAATTGATTTTATTTCATTTAAAAGCCACAATGTTATAACATTTCAAATTGCAAATGCAATATTTGACTACTATACATACAGGTATCCATTATCCAGAAACCCCTTATCCAGAAAGCACTGAATTACGGAAAGGACATCTCTCATAGACTCCATTTTACAAAATAATCTAAAGTTAAAAATTCTCTGTAATAATAAAACAGTAGCTTGTATTTGATCCCAACTAATATATAATTAATCCTTATTGGAAGCAAAACCAGCCTATTGGGTTTATTTAATATTTACATTATTTTCTAGTAGACTTAGGGGGTTATTTACTAAATTTTGAATGCAAAAATAAAAATATATTTTTTTAAATAAAATCAGACTTTTAAAAAAATCACACATTTTTTGGAATTTATTAAACCCTGAATAAGAAAATTCGGCATCTCAGACCTGTCGAGGTTGCATATAAGTCAATGGGAGAAGTCCCAATGATTTTTTTATGTGTGCTGGGTTTCGTGCAATACACGAAAGTTTTTGAGGGAAAATCTGAAAAAATCATGAAAATCTGATTTTTTTTTCCAGCGAAGCAAATTTTCGGGAAAATGTATTAATAAATATGCGTAAAAAACCCAAGCGGATTTGATCAGAGTTTGTAGCAGAAAATATTAAAATAAATTCGGACTTTGATAAATAACCCCCTTAAGGTATGAAGATCAAAATTATGAAAAGATCTTTTTTCCAGAAAACCCTAGGTCCCGAGAATTCTGGATAACAGGTCCTATACCTGTATTGCCTTCTAAATTTCAAAGTGGAGAGTTGTAGAGCAAAATGTGAAATAATTCTAAAACCACAGAAAATGAAGAAAAGGAATACTTTGGCGATGTCTAGGTTGATAAAAAAGAAAACAAACCCTTTAATACAATAAGACTAGAGACCATCACTAAAAAGGCCAATAGAATAGCATCCTGTCTGCATCTCAGTTTTGTAGGGATAAATACAACTGAAAATAAGTAAAGCCTATCCTTTAGTCGAGTTCTGAAATAAGAACATGTTCATTATACTGAGAATTGCAGTTTCATTACCGTCTATTCATGCGTTGTATAATGCCGTAAAACACCATAGCATTTAGCAATTGAGATTCTCCATTTAAATGAATTTACTGAGTAGCAGAATATATGACTTATAATGGACTAGATCTGTTTGTGTTGCACATATGGCTTGTTAATATGCGAACAAACCAAAATTGCGTAAACGTATTGCGCGCTTATATTTAGCCCATCACATTTTTTTTTGTTGCTTATACGATTGGGCAGGAAGACGTTGTTTACCAAAAGCTGTTCAAGCAATACAATTGTAGCAATAATCAGCCGGCTATATTGAGCTGATGAGCAGTTATCCTCCGTTGCCTGATAATTGCTCTGTGCCTTGAATAGGCAGAGGAAACAAAAAAGAATCATTGTACCCATTGATTGGACCACTAACAGATTCAGAAATCTTTAGATTAAGCTGTGGATGCACTTGATGGACGATGCGCCTTTTTTTTCATGATCTATAAACGCGCTTTAGAGATCCCATGGAATAAGAATTTATCTTTATTTAAAAGAGGGAATGAGACAACCAGTTGCTGAGAAAAAAAAAGAGTGCTAGAACCATAGATATATTGGAATAAACGTCATTTCAATAGGACCCAGATATTCAAACCAAACTGTTACCAGCGAGGAAAGCTGAAAAGTCTGTAGTAGGGATAGTTGGCAACATTAAGGGGCAGATTTATCAAAGGTCGAGGGGAATTTTCAAAAAAAAAAAAATCGAATTTCGAGATTTTTTTTTGTGTACTTCGACTAGGGAATAGTCTAAACTCGATTCAAATTTGAAAAAAACTTGAATATTGAAATTTATCATGTACTGTCTCTTAAACAATTCGACTTCGACCATTGTCCATCTAAAACCTGCCGAATTGCTGTTTTAGCCTATGGGGGACCTCCTATGACCTATTTGGAGTCTATTGTGGATTTTGAAAAATCAAAGTTATTTTTGGGAAAAACGTTGAATCGAATTTGATCGAATGCGCTATTCCTTCGATTCATACGATTTGAATTTGGCCCTACTCTATAAAAAGCTAACCTATTTGACCAAAAAACAACTTTCTTAATTTTGGTTGGTCTTTTTGAATTCGAATTTCAAAGTTTTTTTCAATTCGAAATTCGACCCTTGATAAATATGTCCCTAAATAAATGCTACATTGTTATATTTTGGGGAAAAAATCTTATTTATATACAGGTATGGGATCCATTATCGGGAAACCCATTATCCAGAAAGCTCAGAATTACAGGAAGACCATCTTCCATAGACTCTATTTTATCCAAATAATCCAAAATTTAAAAAAATATTTCCTTTTTCTCTGTAATAATAAAACAGTCCCTTGTACTTGATCCAAACTAAGATATAATTAATCCTTATTGGAAGCAAAACCAGACTATTGGGTTTACAAGATTTTCTAGTAGACTTAAGGCATGAAGATCCAAACTACAGAAATATCTGTTATCCGGAAAACCCCAGATCCCGAGCATTCTGGATAACTGGTCTCATACCTTTGCTGCCGTTGGTGTTGGCAAGTTCACATTTGTATCTTGGGAATGGAGAAGAAAATATAAAGCAAACCAATCAAAACACCTGATAACGGGACACTACAGACTATCATAGATTACAGGTAAGGGACTTGTTATCCAGAATGCTCTGGATCTGGGGTTTTCCGGAAAAAGAGATCTTTTTGTAATTTGGGTTTTCATACATTAAGGGGGTTATTTACTAAAACTCAATATTTAATTAAATGTTTTCAATAAAGAAAACTCAACAAAACTCCCATCCACAATTTTATCTTATAATTGAAAAAACTCGGGAAAAAAAGTCAGGTTGGGAAAAAGCTCGATAAAATCGTGAGAAAACCAGAATTGTACAATTTTTTTCAGACTTTTCTCCCGAATCGCTCGATTTTTCCGCGTTATTGCCCAAAACCCCCGAATTTTACAGATTATTGGACTAAACCCAGAGCAGACGACAATATCTTCAAATTGGGATAGAGACATCTGCCATTGACTTATAATGTACATGACCCTGATAGGTTTGCGATTCCTGGTTTTCGGATTGGAGCTTTTTGTAGTATAATAAATCTCGAAAAATTAGAGTTTCTTTCTTCCATGAAAAATTTGAGTTTTTGTCTCAAAAAGCCAGAATTTTAGTAAATAACCTACTAAAAAAATTATTTTAACATTAATTAAACCTAATATAATTGTTTTGCCTCCAACAAGGATTAGTTATAACTTGTTTTGATAAAGTACAAGGTACTGTTTTATTATTAAAGAGAAAAAATAAATTATTTCATAAAATTGGAGCCTATAGGATACGGCCTTCCTGTAATTCGGAGCTTTCTATATAACAGGTTTACGGGTAACGGATCTCATGCCTGTACTACTCTCGGTGATAGTTAATAATAAGGAGCATTCCCCTTTAACAACCTGTGTTGTTTTAATAAGGAAATAAATACGAATAACCCGGAGAGGAACATTCCAATACACAATATTGGATTCTGAATGCACTGAGCCACATTCCTTGCTTTCAGCTTAGTTTTCACATCCCAAGTAAATCGAATAGAAAATTACTGATAGACTCAATGCTATGACTTTGATTTACAGTTAGAAATTTCGCAAGGACTTTGATCCACCAGAAACTACTGGGTGATGAGATTGGATTTTTGCAGTTTCCTTTGTTAAATAAATTGCTTTAACAAAAGAAGGATTTTTCCATTTACACATCCTGTTTGTTTTACCCTGTCTATCACAAGTAGATATTTAGAATCAGTCTAACAAATAAAAGCTCAGTCATTCTGCTGCATCATTCCCTGTATTCAATCATACAGGGAATTTACATTAATACTTGCTCTAATTTTCATTTACTC
This sequence comes from Xenopus laevis, assembly GCF_017654675.1. Lineage (NCBI taxonomy): Eukaryota > Metazoa > Chordata > Amphibia > Anura > Pipidae > Xenopus > Xenopus laevis. Next base: position 19,258,968 of record NC_054383.1, read on the forward strand.
AACACAAAAAATAATCCACTCTTTTCTTTAACATATTCATATTTTGCAGAATGATTAATAGTTATAAGAAGATTAAAGGGGATATAAAGCCTACATAAAACTCTCCCTCTGTAACCCTAAGCTTAGAGGACACATGCATGTTTGCAAGTGCAGTTGTGTTTCCTACAATTTCCCCACAGTTGGTCGCACATAAAACTACTTTCTATAGGTACCTGCCTCAAAATATGGTCTTTGCTATTGGCACCTCCTACCTAGGTGGGAGCTCCAGAGTTCTCTCAATGCTCTGTGTCAATCACCGCAGTTCACTTGTACTGAAAGAATAGAGTGCACACATCACACACTTGCCAAATTCCAGAAATTACACCTGGCAGATTTGCAACAAATCGCACACACAGTTGCGGTAGGCATAGCACAATTGAATCATGAAGGAGAGATATACCTTCTTTTGCAGTATTACTCTACCCAATTATTGCTGATCCACAGCTACAAACTGTAATGCACAGCAGGAGACTGGCACATCTTCTTACCTCTTGACATGCCAGGCCGGCTACGTTTATACGTGTGCAAGTGCTGAGTCTCTACTTGGCAGTGTGCAACTTGACGCCATGGAGTTCCCTTTGTTTCACCATCATGTTTTTCGCCTAACACCCTCCCCCTTTGATGCCGTATATCAGCGGTCCCCAACCTTTTTTGCACCACTGACCAGTTTAAATTTTTTCGTGGGTGCACTTCAGGAGTACCAAAAAAACTGTCCAAGCGGTATTTTGGTCCTTATTGTTTTTGCAACTCTTATAGACTGCAGCTGGAACCAGAGGTGGCCCAGTTCAGCACAGCCCGCGGCCCAATGGTTGGGGACCCCTGCCATATATGATTTACATTCCCTTGTCTTCCCTCATTTCCTTGTCCAAGCTGGCTCTGTATTAGCAGATCCTTGCCCAAGCCCTTGTTACTGCCTCTTGGTTTGACTCATGCATGTTTTCTACTATGCTGCCCACCCCCTACCCTGATCTCTCGCATGTTTGATTATGATCCTGCCTGACCCTCCTTGATACCTCATTTTCAATATTTTCTTTATTATGTACAGGTTCACTGTCTGCCCAAAGTTCCTGGGCCTCCTGGTTGTTGGCCACTCTCCTTAATCACTCCTCAAACTTCTACTTGTTGGTTGGGCGGAGTCAGCCAATCAAGCTTACTCTGTGCTATAAAAGCCCAATCCTGTGCCTGAACATTGGCCTATGCACCAGAGCACTGTGGCATGTACCTAGCTCTCTGTTCTCCTTGCTCTATATTCTGTCTTGGCCTAGTCTTGTTCTGTTCCTGTTCTCTGCACCTAGCTCTTCTCTCTCTCTGTTTTCCTTGCTCTTCTTCCATCCTTGCTCAAATCCTGTCCTGTTCCAGATTCCACCTATTTTCACTGTCCCATCCCAGTCCTGTCTATACTCCTACTATATCCTGTCAGTGGTTCTCCACCTGCTCTGTTCCAGTCCTGTTCTCTTGGCCCTTTCTGTCCATATTCTGACTCTTCACCCTCATCACCCTGATCCTGTTCCTTCATCACTCCTTTTTGCCTCCTGTATGCACAATATCAGTTATCACATGAAGGACTAGAATCTCTCACTATCCAATCAGCCAGTTAGAACAAGTCAAAACTGTCAGCGACTCACAGCATAAGTATGTTGGTTGCAGCTGCTTACAAAAATGTTAGGTTGAGAAGTGCTCACATAAAAATCATTGAATATATATCTATATGATTGTAAGAAATGGACAATACGAAAACTAATAAGGAGATTATCAAACATCTACTCAGGGCTGGATTTCTCTTTCCAGTGCCCATAGGCCGGCAATGGTTTCCTCCCTCAGTGCACACACGCTTCTCCTGTCCCTATCAGCACTGAGGACTGCGTGCGTCCGGTAAGTAACTAGGAAATTTGCCATGTGCAACAGATGGTGTGGCTGGGCGGCATGCCTTGCCCCAAATCCGGGCCTGCATCTACTACACTAATGGATTTCTTATAACAAAAACAGTTCCCCTTTAAGATCTGTTTTGCAAGACTAGAATAATGATAGCCTTGAGAAAATGCTTACTAGAATTACTGTCTTAACATTACCTGCACAAAGCACATTTATTTTAAAGAGCAGATGGTATCTTATCAGAATATTACAGAGTCAGCCAACAGCAGATGGAGCTGTACCTTCTATACACAGGCTGCACACCTGTATTTATCTGATACATTCTGGTAAGACAAATCGTTCTCCCTACAGGCTATTCTAACATAGCAGCTCCTCAAGGATTCATATATGTGCATTTGGCTCATTTGGCTTCAGTATGTGTCTATATACCTGGGATTGGCTGATGCACATGCACATATTGTACAAGCCAGGGAGTGGGCTCCCAGTTCAGAGGGCACAAAACTCGATTGGAAGATTTTTTTTTGCAAAAATTGTTTCCCCATATGGAGTACGGATCCTATTAGCCCATAATGTTATGGCATCACTGCAACTTGTGCTCAGTGCACCAGTACGGATACAAATCAACATCCATATTGCAAATCACCCACAAGTTGCGGTGCACTTTTTGCAGAAAGCTCTGGATTATGGAGAGGCCATCTCCCATAGACTCCATTTTAATCAAACAATTCTAAATTTTAATACCTTTTTCTCTATAATAATAATAAAACAGTACATTGTACTTGATCCCAACTAAGATATAATTAATCCTTATTGGAAGCAAAACCAGCCTATTGGGTTTATTTAATGTTCAAGTGAAGTAGACTTGTTACAGAAATCCAAATTACAGAAAGACCCCTTATCCGGAAAAATCCTAGGTTTTACGCATGCTGGATAACAGGTCCCATACCTGTATTTATCCGGAAAAATCCCAGCTCTTACGCATTCTGGATAACAGGTCCCATACCTGTATTTATGAACGCAGTTCATAATAACAGAGAGAAGGGGCTGTTTCAAAGAAGCATGAGATGAGAATAGTGTCAATACACATGCAATTTTTAGGTGCATATCCCCAATACTATTGGGACAAGTATTATTTGCAGACAAGTGTAATTTTTAGTAGATGGTGGGATGTATTGTGTCAGCTCTGAAATGACTGTAATGGAAATTACTATATGGAGTTTTTAGGATTATAAGAAAAGGAAAGTAGAGTTAAACTGCAAGATTATTAATCCAGTGGGAAATATGTTTAAGGCATGGGGTCAGCGGGAACAAGCGTGCCGTAATCAATACTTTACAGTTTTACAGCTTGCCAGATGACGAATACTTTGGCCAGGCACTTTTATTGCTGAATGGCGTGTAATAAGAGACATGTAACATTCTTCCATGATCTCTTCATCTTGGTTACTGACAAAAAACGGAGACTTTAAATGACACTTTTAAATACCTAGATTTGGTTCCAGACAAGTGGAGAATGAATCTTCTCTCAGGTTAATGTCATTTTAGATTATAACTTTCATCCCACGTAGGAGTGTGCCCATCAAAACGTCCATGTCTGCTAACAGCTACGTACGTTCCTAAACAATCAGCGCCTACTAGTAGAAAGGTTTCTTGTAAGACAGCTGTTTCCCATTAGGAAAAGGTTTGTCAACAGATGTGGGCATTATGGTTCTAACTATGAGGAACGTGGACATCTAAACCATCTGTATATAATATAAGGGCACCAATAGGAGAAGAAGTTCCTGTAAATAATGGGGGTCTAGGAGTGTGGAAACTGGTTATTTCACCACGAGACATTATTATTAATATTATTTTATTATTATTAACATGTATTGATATAGCGCCAACATATTGCGTAGCACTGTAAAGTAAATGTGATTAAACAACTAAATCACATGAATTATATACATAGAACATGTGGAGTTACATACATCACAATCAATACTGGTACAAAAGGTGATGAAGGCCCTATGCATAGGCATACACTCTAAAGGGAAGGGAGTAATAACAAGGTGTGGGAGTGGGCAAGATCGAATTAAGTGGGTGAGAAATGTGGTATTGTATGTGGTGTTGCGTTTGGTAGTTAAGCAGAGTGAGGGTAGGCTTCTCGAAAGAAGTGCGTTTTAAGAGATTTCTTGAAAGCAGAAAGGTTGGGAGAAAGTCGGACTGAGTGTGCGAGAGAGTTCCAGAGGAGGGTTGCAGCCTTTGCAAAGTCTTGAATGCGAGCATGTGAGGAGGTAATGAGAGAAGAGTTGAGTAGCAGGTCAGTAGAGGAGCGTAGTAAGCGGTTGGGTGAGTATATAGAGATGAGTTCAGAGATGTAGGGTGGGGCAGAGTTATGAAGTGCTTTGAAAGTCAGTGTCATTAATTTGAATTTGATTCTGAGAGGTAACGGAAGCCAGTGCAGAAGATAGAATGGCGAGGCAGAGGAGGAGCGGTTGCAGAGGTGTATGAGCCTCGCAGCAGTGTTCATTATGGACTGGAGAGGTGACAGTCTCTGGAGGGGGAGGCCAATTAAAAGAGAGTTACAGTAGTCTATGAGTGAATAAGAATTTTGGCAGCATCTTGGGTGATAAATGATCGTATTTTGGATATGTTCCTTAGGTGGAAGTGACATGATTTAATAACTAACTGGATATGAGGAGTGAATGACAGGGCAGAATCTAGGATAACCCCAAGGGGAGAGGGGGTGATAGTGGAATTGTTAACTATGATTGATACTTCCGGGATGTTACTGGTATTAATATACAGGTATGATGAGACCTTTTATCCAGAATGCTCGGGACCTGGGGTTTTCTGGATATGGGATATTTCCATATTTTGAATCTTTATACCATAGTTTACTAAAAAAAATCATGTACCGTAAACATTAAATAAACTCAATAGGTTGGGTTTTCCTCCAATAAGAATTAATTATATCTTAGTTGGAATCAAGTACAAGGTACTGGTTTATTATTACAGAGAAAAAAGAAATCATTTCTAAAATTTCGATTTATTGACTACAATTGAGTCTATGGAAGATGGCTATGCCATAATTCAGAGGTTTCTGGATGATGGGTTTCCAGATAATGGATCCCATACCTGTACTACATTTTCTTGGAAAAGGAAAAACACCTGAACATCCTTGGCAAGAAGAGCAAAACTAATTCCATTCAGCATATTAATACCAGGGTGCCCCTTTCTTGGATGGAGTAAACAATAAAATAAAGTAAACTGCTGCCTTCATAATGAATTCCAGTCACCTGAATATGATTGAGTGAATCAGTCGAATTTGCGCTATTACATTCTGTAGATTTTACAATACTCACTTGGCACTTTACAGCTCCCCATGAATCTATTTAATTTTCCAGTTGTACTCTGCAGTTTTATGGAGTCCGAGCACAAAATGCATAGTTCTTAAATGGATTTAGAATAAATATATAGTGTATATGTATATTTATATATACTGAGTGGGCTGTCAGGAAGCAGTCACTTATTGCAGACAAGCTTTCTGGAATCCAGCTTGTTACTTTCAGTGTTAACTATTAATTTAGATTTCGACTCTAAAAGGGATAGTAAAAGAACTGAGCAGAAAGCTCAAAATACTTCCTTTTTGCTATAGTTGGGCCTTATCTTTTAGTTGTAGAATGAAAACCTGCCTGAGTGATATATACACTCATTTACAAAAGAACAATTTGACTATATTGACTCTTTTCTGTTTATCTTGGTCAATGCTATAAGCGCAGAGACACACATGGAGATTCGGAGAGATTAGTCGCCCAGCAACAGATCGCTTCTTTTGCGACTAATCTCCCTGAACTGTCTCCCCGCGGTTAGAATCTAAATCGGATGGCACTCTGAGCGCTTTGTTTTCCAAAGTCGCCCGAAGTTGAGGCAACTTTGGGCGACTTCTGAAAACAAAGAGCTCCGAGTGTCATTCTAGCCAGCGGGAAGGCAGCTTGGGGAGATTAGTTGCCCGAAGAAGAGCCGATTTGTCGCAGGGCGACTAAATCTACCTGAATCTCCACGTGTGTCTCTGCCCTAAGACAGTTGTGAACAACATCAGACTGGGGGTCCTGGACCAACTGGGGCTTCCGCCTTATGGGTCTGTTGGTGTCTGGTGCCTCTAGGTCCTTAAAGGGCCAAAATCAATAACCTGAAGAAACAAAAACACCAATGGAACTACTGGTTCAGTTGAAATGGTGATGGGTGTTTTTAGCTCATGAAATAGTGGTCGTTCAGTACTATAGTGCCATTGGTGTGTTTTTTTTCCTTTTTTGAGATAATGACATTTACAGTTTGTGTGACTTTAATGTGGCTTCCCTTGTGCCAATGGGCACACTTGTGCACAACTCAGTAGAAGAGGCAGGACGGATGCAGTGGAGCTTAGTGCACCTATACAGAAGTGCAAGGAGCATATTTGGATGCATATTTAGCATCAATAATATTGTGTCCATTATAAAGCAATGTTTTCTTTATACCTTCTCAGTCAATGAACTTTCCCTTGGTTGATTGACATAGTAGTTGAGTTCTACTCTTGAATAATTCCTACTTCTTCTTAAAAAAGGCATTTGGCAAAAAGCAGGAGAACCAGCACATCAATGGATGTGGATAAGCCACCCAGATAAAGGCCATATTTCATATCCTCAATGAGTTACAGCTCCAAACCGAATCATTTTTAAGCCATGCATATTATATACTCTGCAAAAAGCAGCACACAAAAATCTTTACATGCAAATAAAATGAATCGAGGAGGCTGGAAGTGCAACACCAAGAACCACACTCTCCAGTGTGAAACGAATGTCCATTACATACGATTTTTGGGCCGTATGTGGAGTGTCCTAACATTTTACTACATTATTTGATCTGAATGGTTAGTGGCAGGTTGGGAGATGGCACCAAAAGATCGTTCGTCCGATATCAAGGTAAATCTGCATGGTCAGTTTAAGGCACACGGAGATCCCAAGAAAGTGGAAATAAGTTAATGGCTCTGAAGAAAACAACAGAGAAGGAAAAAGCTAGCTCACTGAACTAAATGAAAGGTTAAAGAAGGACATTTTTTGCTCACAAAGACAGTTTAGGGACTTTGGGAGAAAGAGAGATTTATTGAGATAGATTTTAGAAATTCATGGATGGATTTTACAACATTATAGTCAGAAGTGTAAGACTCAAGAAGATCAAAACACCCAAGAGAAAAACAGGGAGAGATATGTAAAAATATTTTAGAAAAACTCTGGTCTCTTGCTTCAGAACAATCGTTCAGCCACAGATGAATTTTTACATTTTAAAGGGCTTTTTTTCCCCAAACATGAATAAAAATATGTGCTAATTTTTTTTGTAGTCCTTGACAATACTATAGCCCTAAGTTATTAGGCTTGTCCAAGAATTTATTCAAGCTCCTTAAGTCTAATTGGATGGAACAGAAAAATTGCCTCATTAGTAAATGGTCATAGCAACGTTACTGAGAAGTATTGGTAAGTCTACATCAGATTTGATGAATAATGTTGAAAATGTTTCACCCCTTAACTGAGGAAAGGCTTCTTTAGTTCAGCTGAAAAGTTCATGGTTTAAAGCCTTAAGGGTTGTGCAGTCACCATAATACAATTAGAGGACAATAATATATACTGTAGACATTATAGGAGTTTTTTTTCCCATGGAGAAATCACCAGAGACCACCCTTTTAGGCTTGAGGAACTTTGATTTAAAGCAGTAGGGGGTTCTTCACAGTGAGGACCATGAGGTTGTGGAATGCACTGCCGTTGACGTTGTGATGGCTGATTCTATTAATGCCTTTAAGAGGGTATTGGATGATTTCTTGGACAAGCTTAAAATATAGATATTGGTATATTTAGTTTATATATGTGAGTGCATTGATAGGTCTGTATGTAAGTATGTGCATAGGGGTTAATATGGAGGGGTTGGACTGGATGGACCTTGGTCTTATTTTATCCCAACTCAACTATGTAACTATGTTGCCATTAAGTCATTAAGGCAGGGGTTACATGGCTGAAGGTATGAATGGTTGAAAAATAACTTGGATAAAATGTAAGAATGGCATGACATGTGCTGATAAGTGGTATTACAGCCCCCTTGTACATTACCATACATAAACAATATTGTTCATGCCTTTTTCCAACCAGTTATCTTTTCTGTTCAAAATGTGCACCTTGATGTCCTCAAAGGACTTTTTATTTTCTTTAAGGCTAATGCCACACGCAGCACTTTTCAGCTGGCGTGTTGTACAAATGAGGTGTGAAAGAGGCCAAATATGCCAAATTGGAACAACATATCTAAACAGAGTGGGGACCTGCAACACCACATAGACCCCCTCCCCCCCAACATCTTTACCTTGTTGGTTTAACAAGGATTCACACCTCCAGGCATGTAGCTTGAACAAATAACTCTTGCCTCAATGAGTTTCATGGCACAATGGGGACTGGATTATGATGCTCCAGGGAAGTCATTAGTAGTAAGGCTGGCAGCCTAATGGATTGCTGCAAATGGGAGAACTATAAGCATTTTGAGATAAATGCTCTTGAAATTAAGGACCTAATATTGGTATAACCATCTGCAAGAAGTTTATATGTTCTTCCCATGGTCATGTGGGTTTCCTCCAGGTATTCTGACTTACTCCCACACTCCAAAAACATACGGGAAGGTTAATCAGCTCTTGATAAAATTGACCATATTGTGCGTGCAGTTCTCATTTCCCAGCATCATATTTCTTTATCTTCTCTCCACATGTGTATTGTCCTCTGAGATCTGGTTCTATTATACTGTATATTGTAGAGATTCCTACTTAAAGGGCATTTAAAGGCAAAAAAATAAAATCCCATTTTTACTTTCTTTAATGAAAAAGAAACCTATCTCCAATATACTTTAATAAAAAAAAATGTGTACCGTTTTTATAAGAAACCTGACTGTATGCAGTGAAATTCTCCCTTCATTTACTGCTGTGGATAGGAATTGTCAGACGGTCCCTAACTGCTCTGCAGGGAAACAATCATACTTATGAACAGCAAGGCGAGCCCTCGCCTTACTTCCCATTCATGCAGAACTCAAGCAGCTTTGTTTGTTTCCTTGTAGAGCAGTCGGCGACTGTGCAGAGATTTGTACTGGATTTCTTTTTCCCTTTACTGTTTCCAACTCCAGCTGCAGGGACAAAGATCATGGAGCCAGATTTAAACAGATAAACTGGGATTCTATTTGGAGGATTATTTTGCTGCAGCCACTGGTTCTGCAGAGTTGTATTAAACAATACAAAAACTATAACATCCACATTAGATTACATGACAACACAGGACCCAGTGCAGTCTGTCTATTCTGCTTATTAATCAGTCTTGCTATATCGGCTTCTGGCAGATATTATCTGACTAGTGCTGTTTTGATAATTTATGATGATCCCTCAGCAGCAGCCCAGACCACACTGAGCATGTGCACAGTCTTGGTCTTGCAAAGATGTTTAACAAAGTTACAAGATGGTGTCCCCCTGTGGCCAACTTTGAAAGCATAAATCCTTTGTTTTTAGGCTTGAGGTGCAGTAAGTTTATGGTTAGTATACAACAGGGGTCCCCAACCTTTTTTTACCCGGGAGCCACATTCAAATGTAAAAAGAGTTGGGGAGCAACACAAGCATAAAATAGTCCCTTGGGTGCCAAAATAAGGGCTGTGATTGGCTATTTGGTTGCCCCTATGTGGACTGGCAGCCTACAAGAGGCTCTACTTGATACTATACTTAGTTTTTATGCAATTAAAACTTGCTTCCAAGCCTGGAATTCAAAAATAAGAATCCATCTGCTCTGAGGACCCAGAGAGCAACATCCAAGGGGTTGGAGAGCAACATGTTGCTCGCGAGCTACTGGTTGGGGATCACTGGTATACAAAATACAGCATTTCTAGCCTTATTCTATTTTGGACTTAACTTCCCCTTTAAAACTGGTTGCTAGAGAAACCTCACTGATGATATGATCTGTGTTGTTTAGTGATAAGCGAATCTATCCTGAAAATTTTCAGAACACATTGAAATCAATCGGCTACTTCTTCCAAAAAACTTCTTCCAAAAAAAATACATTGGGGTTACATTGGGGTCAAAAGTCATTTTTTTTAAAAAAAAATACATTGAAGTCAATGGGCATTTTCTCGCTGTGACTTTTTCCGCGCAAAATACATTGGTCAATATGTGTTTCTTCGCCGTGGCTTCTTCTGTGCAAACTAAATTAGGTGACTTTTTGCACCCAAAATACATTGGGGTCAATGGGCTCTTTGTCTCTGCGTTTTTTTGTGTGAAATTTTTGCTAGTGTCGTTTATTCCCCTGAAGTGTTGTGTTGTTGCCTGCTTTATTACAGGCAACATCCACATACTGAAGAATTTTTCACACACTGAGTAGTCTCTGGGGTCTTTGTGGTAGGACAGGACTGATACAGAACATTAGCCGGAATGGGCAGCCTTGCGCCTGCATTCAATAGGTATGAATCACATTAACCAAAGATGTGAGTTAACGATACTCTGAGACAGCAATTCAATGCAAAACACATGTTATGGCTCATTCAGACTATTTGTTTCCCACACTCTTCTGCTTTGCAAGATACAACATAAAGTCCGTGGGAGAATTTAGCATTTGAACACTAATGGGGCACTGTATTAAGTGTCTTAACTGGAAAAAATAATCACATACAGTAAACAAAGAACCACCATTCAATGTGAAATGGAATATGCATTCGATTATAGCACACGTCATCGTTACCTACACTGCTCACTGGTCCAAACGACTTTTTCTCAGAACATATATTAACTATGCATTGCTGAGGAATCATGGGAGACCATGGACTAGGGTAGGAAGCTATGGTTATTGCTTTTTTCCTCATTGAGCTTGGGTTTATTATGGGTTATATAATTGCATTGGGTTGAAAAAAGACAAAGTCCATCAAGTTCAACCTTTCCAAGTGAACCTCAGTATAAATACACACTCACACCAACCCCTCCATACACCCACATAAACTATATTTACCAATATCTGTACTAATTGTTATTTTAGTATCACAATAGCCTTTGATATTATGTCTGTCCAAGAAATCATCCAAGCCATTCTTATAGTCATTAACTGAATCAGCATCACAACATCACCCGGCAGTGCATTCCACAACCTCACTGTCCTGACTGTGAAGAACCCCCTACGTTGCTTCAAATGAAAGAGGCCTCTGGTGCATTGATCATTTTTATGGGAAAAAGATCCCCTGATATTTGTCTGTAATGTAAACAATTTAACCTCATAATTTAAATCTTCCATCCCCTTAATCAGTTTAGTTGCACGTTTCTACAAAGCTCATTTAAAGGAGTGGAGCCCAAACTGCACTTCATACTCAAGGCAAGTCCTTACCGGGGTCCTATAAAGAGGCACATTTACGTTTTCATCCCTTGAGTTAAAGGAGGACCAAACCATTGCTAAGAAAAAAAAACCTACCCCCTACCCTACATAGACCCCCCTCCCTGCTCCCCCCAGCCTAGCTGCTACCTTTGGTAAATGCCCCTAACTCTTTACTTACCCCTCGGTCCAGATTCAGGGCATGGGAGTTCACAGACACCGTCATCTTCTCTTCGGTAATCATCGGGAATAGAGCGGTATAGCAGCGTATGCGCAGTTGGAACAATCGTCTCTTTCACAACAACTGCGCATGTGCCGAAAGTCACGGCCGCAGCACCGGAAGAAGACCCGAAGACTACCCGAAGAGAAGATGATGGTGTCTGTGAACTCCGATGCCCTGAATCTGCATCGAGGGGTAGGTAAAGAGTTAGGGGGATTTACCAAAGGTACTTCCTAGGCTGGGGGGGGAGCAGGGAGGGGGGTCTATGTAGGGTAGGGGTTTTTATTAGCAAGGGTTTGGTTCTCCTTTAAGGCCAGTACTTTACTGGATTTAGTAGCCATGGAATGACCCTGCCTGGAATTAGACAACTTGTTATCACACTGAAATGTGACGCACACACACACACACTGACACGGACCCAATACTGTGTCGATGCTAATGAGGGTTCTATTGCGTCACCAGTTTGGCTGGCCTCATCTGACCATGTTACATTGACTGCTAAACCACATGCATGAAATCACATGAAGCATGTCTACATCTACAACATCTACAACAAGGTTGGTATTCCCAAGAAGCAAGGTGAAAAGCATGGGGGGGCAAATAGCCAACACTGGTATTGAGTCTGCATATGTTCCCCTGAAAATCATAGAATGGACGTCATCTAAAAGCCTTTCTTTCGAATATGGTATCATTAAGCAAATGCCCTAATAAGGTATCTTCTCAATATTGCATGAATTTCATTTCAAATATCCAGAACAAATACGCGTTGAAAGATGCTTAGCGTTTAAGCTGAATTTTATTAGGTGGTGTTCATGAGCGTGATGACTAGAATGTACTGTAACATTAAAGCCTAGAAGATGGTAGGCTGCAGAGGGCGGAGGCGACCATGACTAGCGTTTAGCAATTACTCGTCTGGGAGAGCAACGTTGGCCACGTGACAGGTTAAATAGGCCTGTGTCCATACAGCAGGTGGTAGCTGTCCATGGCAAGAGGCAGAAGAGAATGTGCCAGCATGTAGAAAGCTTAGTGGGCCTCGATGATTATTGCACCTGCCAATAGCTGAACATGGCTGCTAAGTGAAAGGCTGAGTGATAGCAGATGATTACTGATCCCGGTGAATCTAAACAGACCTGACAGCATGGGAACTCTTGTAAACGGCATGATACATCTCTAGTTCATTCGCCGCGCAAACATTCTGTTTGTGTTTAAAGGCACGGTGAGAGCTGTATGTGGCAGAAGCTTTGAGCACCATAAAAGTTTCCTTTTATTCTTCTTTCTTTTCAGACACAAATCTGTGTTACATTAACTGCAGATCAGAGAGTGCTAGGGAATTTTTTTTTTTAAATGTATTTATTATAAAAAAAAGAACTTCCCATGAGGCAGAGTAGGCTCCTTGCCTAACGCTCTAGAAAGAAACTGTCCATGAACAATATATGGGTTTGTCCAACAGACTGTGGAAGTTTTGGGAATCTTCCCCAATGAAACAATGGCTGCTTCCAAATGAAGGAACTGTGTGGGAAACTGGCAAAACAGCAGCAGCATCTGCCAGAATGTGGAGACAAATGCAAAATAGATCTGCAGTTACATAGCTACATGGACAGTTGTCTTTTTCTGATCTCATCTTCTCATTTACTATCAAGTTCACCTCGTCAGTGTATCCACCATCACCAATGACCTACGGTAGGAAAGGAACATCTCTTCCAACTGTGTACCCTTCTCTCTCTGTCTGTTTGTACCTATATAAATATATATATATATATATTACACAAGATATAAATAAATATCCTATTATATATAGAGAATAATGTACCCCCAATTGTAAATTATAAGAATATGCCCCCAATGAGCTCCATGACCATAAAGGTCAAGAAACTATTGAAACTTTACCTTGCTAACTGAAGGAAAAATACATTAAGAGGCCGATTCACCAAGGGTCGAATATCGAGGGTTAATTAACCCTCGATATTCGACTGGGAATTAAAATCCTTCGACTTCTAATATCGAAGTCGAAGGATTTTAGCGCAAATAGTTCGATCGAACTTAGGAAAGCCTATGGGGACCTTCCCCATAGGCTAACATTGACTTTGGTAGCTTTTAGATGGCGAACTAGGGGGTCGAAGTTTTTTCTTAAAGAGACAGTACTTCAACTATCGAATAGTCGAATAGTCGAACGATTTTTACTTTGAATTCTTCGATTCGAAGTCGTAGTCGAAGGTCGAAGTAGCCCATTCGATGGTCGAAGTAGCCCAAAAAACACTTCAAAATTCGAAGTTTTATAACTTCGAATCTTTCACTCGAAGTTAGTGAATCGGCCCCTAAGGGTACTGTTATTAAAGGAGCTGTGTTTGCCCCGGTGCAGTAACCCATTGCAACTGATCAACTGGTAGCATTTACTGGTCACCTGTTTAAAAGCAAACATATTATTGATTGCTATGGGTTACTGCTCCTGGACAAACATAGTGCCTTTTATTACATATGGGGGATAGGGATGTAGCGAACGTCGGAAAAAAAGTTCGCGAACATATTCGCGAACTTGCGCAAAAATGCGAGCGGTTCGCGAACGGTTCGCGAACCCCATAGACTTCAATGGGAAGGCGAACTTTAACATCTAAAAAAGACATTTCTGGCCAGAAAAATGATTTTAAAGTTGTTTAAAGGGTGCAACGACCTGGACAGTGGCATGCCAGAGGGGGATCAAGGGCAAAAATGTATCTGAAAAATCTGCCTGTGTGTGCTTGGAAGAGATAGTGTAGGGGGAGAGCTGTTAGTGATTTCAGAGACAGATGATAGTAAGTTTGCTGGCTAGTAATCTGCTTGATACTGCTCTGTATTGGAGGGACAGAAGTCTGCAGGGATTTGAGGGACATTTTAGCTTAGGTAGCTTTGCTGGCTAGTAATCTACTGTTCTCTTTAAACAACTGCCATACGTTGACCTTGTAGGCATTGTTTGCCCAGTTTTTTTGGACGCAGCCACTGAAGCACAGTTGCCAGAAAAAATATGCCATATAAATGCTGAAAATAGTAATTTTTCGCCATACGTTGACCTTGTAGACATTGTTTGCCCAGTTTTTTTGGTTGCAGCCACTGAAGCACAGTTGCCAGAAAAAATATGCCATATAAATGCTGAAAATAGTCATTTTTTGCCATACGTTGACCTTGTAGGCATTGTTTGCCCATTTTTTTTGGTCGCAGCCACTGAAGCACAGTTGCCAGAAAAAATATGCCATATAAATGCTGAAAATAGTAATTTTTTGCCATATACGTTGAGTCAACGTATGGCAAAAAATGACTATTTTCAGCATTTATATGGCATATTTTTTCTGGCCTCTGTGCTTCAGTGGCTGCGGCCAAAAAAACTGGGCAAATAATGCCTAAAAGGTCAACTTATACACTACTACAGAGGTAGTAAAATAAAAAAAAGTAAAATAAAAAAAAAATGAATATTAAAAAAAAAAAATTAAAGTTGGTGCTGCTGAACTACTAGGAGCAGCAGATTAGCACACCAGTCCCACTCCCCAACACTGCTAGACTAATAGCACTGGGCTCTTATAGTAGTAGTAGTAGTAGTAGTAAAACAACAAAAAAATAAATAAAAGCAGTCCTTACAAGGACTACTGTTATTGCAGCAGTCAGCAGATGAGATCAGAAGCAGGACAGCTGCCCACTGCAGCTACATACAGAGCACTGCAGTAGAAGGTAGATTACTAGCCAGCAAAGCTACCTAAGCTTAAATGTCCCTCAAACCCCTGCAGACTTCTGTCCCTCCAATAACAGAGCAGTATCAAAACGATTACTAGCCAGCAAACTTTCAACTGTCCCTGAAATCACTAACAGGCAGCAGCTCTCTCTCTACACTATCTCTTCAGCACACACAGGCAGAGTGAAAAAACGCTGCAGGGCTTCGGTTTTTATAGGGAAGCGGAGTGGTCCAGGGGAGAGCTTCCTGATTGGCTGCCATGTACCTGCTGGTCTGGGGTGAGAGGGCAAAAAAAAGCGCCAACAATGGCGAACCCAAAATGGCGAACGTCGCGCGACGTTCGCGAACTTCCGGCGAGCGCGAACACCCGATGTGCGCGCGAACAAGTTCGCCGGCGAACAGTTCGCGCCATCTCTAATGGGGGATTGGGTATAGTGGCATTTTCATTTGTGACATTTAACCAGACTTCAGTCTTCCTCCACTGTTGGGCACCCCCAATTCTTTAACTAAACCCTGGAGTGGGTTCCTTATTCTCTGTGGATGGAATTAGGGGTGCACTGAATCCAGGATTCGGTTCAGGATTCGGCAAGGATTCAGCCTTTTTCAGTAGGATTCAGATTCGGCTGAATCCTTCTGCCCGGCCGAACCAAATCCTTATTTGCATATGCAAATTAGGGGCGGGGAGGGAAATTGTGTGACTTTTTGTCACAAAACAAGGAAGTAAAAAATGTTCCCCTTCCCACCCCTGATTTGCATATGCAAATTTGGTTTCGGTCCGGTATTCGGCCAAATCTTTTGTGAAGGATTCGGGGGTTCGACCGAATCCAAAATAGTGGATTCGGTGCATCCCGAGTTGGAATAGGGATAAACAAAATATTTCACAAGATTTTGCTTGCAAAAAACACCCATAAACTCCAGTGAACACTGAAAAAGTTGCTTCAAAAACTCATTGTGACATCAATGCATTTTGCTAATTTTTGACAATTCATGTAAATGAAACTACTTGGTGGGTCCAATCATAAACATATACTATTGAACATGGCTAAAATTTTGCACTGCACGGTGATGATGATTTTCAAAAATAACTTCTTATTACTATGGTTGGTGACGTACGTTCAGCCATCACCCAAATTTAAATAAAGCCTTGTTCACAGATGCAGCGTGGGTACAAAATACAAGATGGATAGTGGCCAAAAGGGTTCAAATATGAATTGGTGCAATAAGAAACAAGTCCATATTGTACCCTATAGCTATTGCAAAATTACATGTCCCATTACCCTCAGTCACCAATTATCTAGCTGAGAATGACTGGAATTATAAAACTAATAGTAATAGAATAAACTCTATAGACACATACATGAAAGACATACAATATATACTGCACAAAGGGGCACAATGGTAATGAAACATAACCTACCTATTCTGATTCTATTAAAGGTGACAACTGAGGATTTTCCAGCTGGTTGGGTTGGAAAGTGGCTATTTTGATTGCAAACCACTCTATGCACTCTGTGTCTGTCATCTTGCTATTATCTAACATACAGAGATTACTGATATTCATCCTGATATTACTGTATAAAGAGGACACTTATTGACTTCTTTGGTGCCAATAAAAATGTGCTTAATGGTTCCAGCACCAGATGCAGACAAAACATGCGCCCACATGTTCAGAACAGGTGCAAATGTCATTGGAAGATTCTGTTACATTCATTGTCATCAACAGCCTTTTAAAGGAGAGCTGAAGTCTGTGTCCTTTAGCAGTGAAGATCTGTATGTCTGAAGCTGCCCCAGTAGCTCCCCGTCTTCTTTTCTGTTTTAGACCGTGGCGTAATTATAGAGGAAGCAGGTGGCCCAGGGAACAGGGCTTCCTCTATAGCTTTAAAGAAATACCCTCTCACCAGGCAGGAGGGAGGGAGGATGGGTGGGTGGGAGGGCAGGATGGTGAGAGGGAAGGAGGATGGAAGGGCTGAAGAGAGGGCGGGTTGGTGGCCAAGACAGAGAGGGAGGGAGGATGGGTGGGAGAGAGGGAGGATTGGCGCTAGTGAGGGCTTGAAACCCACAGGACCCACTGGTCGGGAAATGTTTGGGCCAGCTGCCACATTAAATCTTTGGGGCGTGCTATAGATTCATGCCTGCCTTTTCCCTTTCGTAACATCACTGCAGGGAGGGCTCGGGTCTTTAAATGGAGGAGCCAAGATGGGATGGACCGGGTGTAGGTTAGGTGAGGGTGGGTTAGGCCTGTGGCATCATCCCTTGTATTAAAAAAGCTGATTGGATTTTAGAAGCTGGTTTGTTCTAGTGCCACACTCTTCAAATTGTACTTTGTTTTTTTATCGAACAGCAATTCTAAATTCTCCTTCAAAATATCAAATTATTTTTGGAAGCATGATTAGTGTTTTTTTAAGCAATTGATGGTTAAAGATCGCAGCAAATACACGAGAACAATGGACAATTTTGTTTTCTTTCAAGACTTTAGAATGCCGGCACTTTCCCACTTATAATTATAAACTCGGAAGATAACACACTCTATTGAAAGATTTCAACTGAAATTCCGGATGCTCGTTGGCAGATCCATTAATTGCTGTTATTAAAACTCTTCTTCTTCTTCTAGGGATATTGTGTAACCACAACTCAGTATCACATTGGTAGAACTCTGTAATAAAGAGAGCCAGAAAGATATCATCGATAACGTTATCGCATCTATCCGACAACATTGCAATCGCAGAATTTATTTAACCAGGAAACTGTCTCTATTAAAGCATAGTGGACATTCAATTAATCTGTTCAACAAATAATCTTTATTCATTTTCTCACACAGTTGTTAATATATGTAATCAGTTATTTGTTGCTCAACCTATTTTTTAAGCTGCAGCCAACACACTCATGCTGTGAGTCACTGACAGATTTTCACTGCTCTAATTGGCAGTTTTCAGCATGAGTCAGCAATACTGACATGGTTGGGTTGTTTTTAGTAGGGAAACACTAATAATTTAAAGGGATCCTGTCATCGGAAAACATGTTTTTTTCAAAACGCATCAGTTAATAGTGCTACTCCAGCAGAATTCTGCACTGAAATCCATTTCTAAAAGGAGCAATCAGATTTTTTTATATTCAATTTTGAAATCTGACATGGGGCTAGACATTTTGTAAATTTCCCAGCTGCCCCCAGTCATGTGACTTGTGCCTGCACTTTAGGAAGGAAATGCTTTCTGGCAGGCTGCTGTTTTTCCTTCTTAATGTAACTGAATGTGTCTCAGTGGGACCTGGATTTTACTATTGAGTGCTGTTCTTAGATCTACCAGGCAGCTGTTATCTTGTGTTAGGGATCTGTTATCTGGTTACCTCCCCATTGTTCTTTTGTTTGGTTACTAGGGGGGGGAGGGGTGATATCACTCCAACTTGCAGTACAGCAGGAAAGAGTGATTGAAGTTTATCAGAGCACAAGTCACATGACTTGGGGCAGTTGGGAAATTGACAATATGTCTAGCCCCATGTCAGATTTCAAAATTGAATATAAAAAAATCTGCTCTTTTGAGAAATGGATTTCAGTGTAGAATTCTGCTGGAGCAGCACTATTAACTGATTCATTTTGAAAAAAATTTTTTTAGCTTAATAGAAAAAAATAATACAGGTATGAGATCTTTTATCTAGAATGCTTGGGTGTCCAGATATAGAATCTTTGGATCACCATGCCTTAAGTCAGTGGTGTAACTATAAAAGAAGCAGACCCCGCAGTCGCAGAAGGGTCCGGAGAAAAGGGGGGCCCAAACTGCAGGGTTTGCTTCCTCTATAAAAAAACGAAAAAAATAGGTCTGGAAAAATATATATATATAATTGTCTGCTAGGAGTTAACCCCATGTATAAACATAGGACTTTGCCACTGGAGTGAATTCACAATTGAGCGGTATTAACTCTAATGTGGACCCATAAAAATCAAAGGAAACGCTGACCCGGGTGTACGAACCCCAGGTCTAGCATTTGGATCAGCAAACACTTGAAACAGAAGTTATGAGGATAATTTGCGAAAAAATTCCGTCGCCCCGAACCCGTAGCTTAGGTGAGACTGCAATGGAAGAAGAATCGGCGAGCACTCCACGTCCACTCAATGTTAAAATGAAGAACCTTTATTTCAACATGTTAAAAATGAAACATCATCCTGACGCGTTTCGTATCCACATACGTTTCGTATCATAGTCATTACATTCACAACTGTTAATTAAGCCCAATGGGATTGTTTTGCTTCCAATAAGAATTAATTTTATTTTGGTTGGGATCAAGTACAAGGTACTGGTTTATTATTAAAGAGAAAAAGGAAATAATTTTTTGGAGATGGACAAAATTCTGAGCTTTCTGGATAATAGGTTTCTGGATAATGGATCCCATACCTATACAATATAATACTATGTGTGAAAAAGAATGATTGAGCATCCAATTTGGGGATGGGTTTTACATTGAGCTGGTATTTGATTGGCCTGACTTTTTAAACAGTACAGTGACTAAGGTTGATCTGGAGTTGAGTTGGTATTAAAAACCAGTTCCCATCATATTATACTAGCCTAACCAGCACCCTCAGTCGCACTCCAGTTCAACATGATTTCACTCCCTGTACAGTAGTGATGTGTGGGGCGGCCCAAGACCTGCGGGACCTGTGGGTCAGGTGGGTTTGAGACGATCTCAGCACTTCCTTTGTGGGTCGTGGATGGGTACAGGTTGAGTTCTTCTTCCTGCTCTCCCCACTTCTTCCTGCTCTCCCCACCTTACACTTCCGGCTTCTATTTCTATAGGTGCGCACTTACCATGCCCAGCCCCTTGTGTGATATCAGGGGCAGAGAACAACTAAAAATAAAGGAGAGAAGGTGGGAACGGGCAAACTTGCGTGCAAGGCGGGTCGGGTCAAGCAAAGACCGTCCCTCACATCACTATTGTGCAGCCTACTTCCCCTCACCCAAAAAAAAAAAACCAGGAGAGGGTGTCCTGTCATAGTGTAGCATGCATTTATTCTGATAAGAACAGGATAGAATTGCACATACTCTTTTGTGCACATATACTGTATATGTTTATCATATGGGGAGAAACTTTAGCTGGCGTATTCTGGAATTGCCAGTTCATTGTGGTTCACCATCACCACCCTTGTTGACATGAGCTTATTCAGTTGGGCTTCTGCCTAAATGGTACATAAACACTGTGTGAATGGTTTTGCCTGTGTTATCAGGAACTATCTCCCCACACTCTTAGGCTTAGTCCACACCAGGCGATTCGGGGAGATTTATCGCCTGGCGACTAATCTCCCTGAACCGCTTCCTCTTCTCCTGCGCCGGCTGTAATAAGAGTCGCCTGCGTTATGACACACGCGGCTCTTCCTTTTTCGAAGTTTCCTCGTGAGCAGCCTGGCTCTAGGAGGGATAGCAAGGGGGTCGCTCTCCCCTCAGACAACACTGGCCTGTAGTGTAGGGATCACAGACTAATAGGGATTTAGATTTAGTGATTTCCCTGATCCAACGTGTGGGGATCCAGGTCACGGTACAGAGATCCTGAGGGGCATCTATCCATGGGGTACACTCCATAGGGACGTCACAAGGTGCTGCCTCTGAAATGCTGAGATGTGACCTGACGTGCATGTGATAAACCTCAAAGGATTGTGAGTATAAAACCCTGATTTGTCCTGGAGTTCATAATTCACTTTAAGGGGCACATTTACTTAGCTTGAATGAAGGAATAGAAGAAAAAAAACTTCAATTTCGAATGTTTTTTTTGGCTACTTCGACCATCGAATTGGCTACTTCGACCTTCGACTACGACTTCGAATTGAACGATTCAAACTAAAAATCGTTCGACTATTCGACCATTCGATAGTCGAAGTACTGTCTCTTTAAAAAAAAATTCGACCCCCTACTTCGCCAACTAAAACCTACCGAGGTACAATGTTAGCCTATGGGGAAGGTCCCCATAGGCTTTCTAGCAATTTTCTGATCGAAGGAATTAAAATCCTTCTAATCGTTCGATCGAACGAATATCGCTAAATCCTTCGACTTCGATATTCAAAGTCGAAGGATTTAACTTCGACAGTCGAATATCGAGGGTTAATTAACCCTCGATATTCGACCCTAGGTAAATGTGCCCCTAAGTGTAATGATTTGCTGACAATGGTTGCTTAATTAATAATGAGGAAAATGTCTGTAGTTTATACTTGCTGCTGCATAACTCCACCACCCCTTTTTATTTATTAAAATCTATTTGCTATATGCTATTTGTTTGGTTTAAGAACCTTCTGACATCCAATCCTTTTATTTAGTCACACAGCACAAGTAAGGTGTAGTTGCACAACACCATTCCTTGACCTTCACCTTTTCATGTAGCAAAGGCCCATCCTGCGGAGAGAGGGTCTGCCTGTTTCCTAGCCGGACATGGCCTAAAAATACATTGTGTCAATTAGTGTTCTCTATTCTGTCGCACTTAGGATGTAATTCATAAATGACGCCTATTAATTTTGATATATTTATTTACAGGATTGGACTGGGGTGTGCAAGGCCCATTGGGTTACCCCAGTGGCCCCCACACCCCTCTAGGGTGCCCACTTACCCAATGCTAACCCCCCCACCATTCTCATACTTGCTTATGTCACCATAAATGGTGAGTGGGCAGCGGGGAAGCGTATACGGAGGGCAATATCGGGGGAGGGAGGGCAACTGGGGAATTACCTGGTTGGGCTGTATTTGGGGAGTAGGGCAACTGGGGAGGGCAGGATCAGTCCTGGATCAGTGACCACCTAGTCTGACCCGGTATATACAGGTTTGGGACCTGTTATCCAGAATGCTCGGGACCTGGTGTTTTCCAGATAAGGGATCTTTATGTAATTTAGATCACTATAATTCAAGTCTGCTAAAAAATGATTTAAACATTGATTAAACCCAATAGGCTGGTTTTGCTTCCTATAAGGATTAATTATATCTTAGTTGGGATCAAGCACAAGTTACTGTTTTATTATAACAGAGAAAAAGGAAATCCTTTTTAAAAGTTTGAATTGATTAGAATAAAGTCTAATAGAGATGGCCTTTGCGTAATTCAGAACTTTCTGGATAATAGGTTTCCGGATAACGGATCCCATACCTGTACATGATGTTTTAGCAGCCATACGTGTGAATTACTGCATAAGATACCATTCACTGAATCCAGTACAGTTTTTCTCTATCAAAGAAATGTTCCAGTGTGCCGTTTTTAGTTTTATATTTTACATCTCCGTTTTAACTGGGAACTATGCGCTATTATTTTTATTTACTATTGCAGTGTGTTTTCAGCCTTTATTTCCCGGTGCTTTTTATCCAGTCTAATCTAGTTTTTATTACTACAAAGCTTGATATGAAGTGGAAGAAGCACAAAAAACACTTCCCTGCTGATGTTTATAAGGACCCCAGGTCATGATTACTGTCGTCTCAGTCTGATTTGCACAGTGTGCTGCTCTTACACTAATGTCTACAAGTATTCCCTGCATTTTATTTTTGAATCGACCTTAACTTCATGTATATATTATATATCTTAGAGCGGAAAAATCAATCAAACCCCTAGAATGCCAGGCCTTTGGTCTTGCTGACCTATTGATCAAAGAGTGCCCTGGGAATATAAAACTAAAAGGGTTAATGTTCGTATTAAAGGGGACACATAGCTGTGTTGCTGCACTATAAAGCACTATAGATTGCAGCAATATGGAGCATATTACAGGTATGGGATCCGTTATCCGGAAACCTGTTATCCAGAGAGTTCCAGGCTGTTTCCCATAGACTCCATTTTATCCAAATAAATCAAATTTTTAAGAATGATTTCCATTTTCTCTGACTGTAATAATAAAACAGTAGCTTTACAAATGGAAGCAAAACCAGCCTATTTGGGTTTATTTAATGTTTACATGATTTTCTAGTAGACTTAAGGTATGAAGCTCCAAATTACGGAAAGATCTTTTATCTGGAAAACCACAGGCCCCCGAGGCATTCTGGATAAAAGGTCCCATACCTGGACCAAGAATAAAAGCATGATGCAGACCCGAAGCCATAGAGATGGATTCTAAGGGTAAGGTCACACTGGGAGATTTGGGGAGATTTAGTCGCCCGTCGACTAATCGCTTCTTCTTTGGGGCGACTTATCTCCTCGAACTGCTTTCCCCTGTCTTCAGCTTGCTAGAATGAAAAATCCGAAGTCGCCCGAAGTTTCCTCGTGAGGCAACACTTAAAGCTACACTATACAATCTCCAGGCCCAGTGACCCCTTAGATTCTCAATTAAAATTCTGCTTGCTCTGTTTGCACTTGACATTTTCTTATGGTTTCCTCTCATTTTCACCAGCCACTAGTGAGGGGCGAATAAATTCGGCATGTGCGAATTCACAGCGAATTTCTGCTTCTTGCCGCCGCCTAATAAATTTGCGAAACTGCTGTGAAAATTCGCCCGCATCAAAAAAAATTTCAACATGCGTCCAAAAAGTTGTTTGCGTCAAAACCGTTGCGCGTCAACAATATTCGGAAGCCTTTAACACTTTAACACCGGCGTCAAAATTGACGCAAGAGTCAGAATTTACGCAAATTTGCGTATTGAGAATTTCTTCACACATTTCACTGGAAATTTTGCGAATTTTCTGGCGAAGCGAAGTGGGACAAATTCGCGGATCACTACCGGCCACATTTTATCTAGCACTAAGATCTAAACAGCATTATACATATATATGCAGAATGCTTTGGACCTGGGGTTCTTTCTGTAATTTGGATCTCCATACATGTAAGTCTACTAGAAAATCATGTAAATATTGAATAAACCCAATAGGCTGGTTTTGCTTCCAATTAGTGATGGGCGAATTTATTCGGCAGGCGCAAATTCGTAGCAAATTCCCCAGCGCCAGCGAATGTGCACTGGCGTCCAAAAAACGGACGCCGGCATCAAAACGAGACGTCGGCACAGTTTTGCAAATTTTTTTGCCGTTTTGCGAATTTCGCGGGAAATTCGAAAATTTTTCGGCAAAGCGAAACACCCCAAATTCGGCCATCACTACTTCCAATAAGGATTAATTATATCTTAGTTGGGATCAAGTACAAGGAACTGTTTTATTATTACAGAGACAAAGGTAAAAAAAATTTAAAATCTGAATTAATTGATTATAATGGAGTCTATGGGAGACAGCCTTTCTGTAATTCGGAAAACAGGTTTCCAGATAACGGATCCTTTACCTGTATATCCCTTAGCCATTTTGGCAAGCATGAATTGCCCAATAATCCCAATATATTAGATAACATCAAAATACGAATGTATTATGAATTATTCTCATCTACAAGTCCTTTTGTATCTGACTACATGTCTAGTTTGGAGAGCTAGGGAGGCCCAGTTTTAAGGAAAATATGTGACTTTAAATGGGTTGTTCATCTTATATATTAACTTTTAGTATAATATAGAGAGTGATATTCTGAGACAAATTGCAATTGACTTTAATTTTTTTATTTTATTGTTATTGTGGTTTTTTGCACTATTTAGCTTTTTATTCAGCAGTTTGCAGTTTCAGCAATCTGGTTGCTAGGGTCCAAATGACCCTAGCAGCCATGAATGATTTCAGTAAGAGACTGGAATATGAATAGGAGACTACTAGAGCAGAAAGATGAGTAATAAAAAGTAGCAATAACAATACATTTGTAGACTTTCAGAGCATTTGTATTTTGGATAGGGTCAGTGACCCCCGTTTGAAAGCTGGAAAGAGAAAAAGAAGGCAAATTAATGAAGACCGATTAAATAGTTGCTTAAAATTAGCCATGCTATTTCATACTAGAAGTTAACTTAAAAGTGAACTGCCCCCTTAAGCAAAAACATGAGCTTGTGTTTCCAGGGCCACTGTTACTGGCTTTGCGGATCTCTGCCTGGGAGTATAAATATGATGTGCTGCTGTGAGTAAACAGACTTCCCTAAAGTATTTGTGATTTGTTTTGTACAAAGAAAAGCAGATCATCTCGCTTGACCACCTGTTTGTCAGGAAACCAAATGTGTAGTTAGTGCCAAGACAGGCTTTGGATTTACTTTGCTTTTATATTTTTGTTTTGCTGCTTCAAATAATAAAAAAAGTCCAAAATGTTGCCCATTACCAGAATAACCAGAATTGTTTGCGAGGTGAGAATTGCCTCTGTCCATCTGTTGGTACCAAGATGGGATGTTAAAACGCCGCCCCCCTGGCATATTGTGCGGCTGGAAGAGACACCCAATATCACAGGTAGTTACTCACAACTAATCATTGGAAACTAGGCAACAGGATCATTGTAACAAGAGAAAAGAATCAGGAAAAAATCTGTATAGATTTTATATTGAGTAAAACAAGGACAAATTTGCTCGGGACCTGGTCTTTTCTGGATAAGAGATCTAAATGTAATTAGGATCTCCAAATGTCTACTAAAATATAATTTCAAAATAAAATAAGCCCGATAGGTTTATTATGAAAAGATCCATTATCTGGATCTGAGCATACTGGATAACGTGTGAAGGAAACAACTGGGTGCTGACTGGGTGCTGAGGAGTTCTATTAACACTCTCTCCCGTATGGATTTATAAGTGTGTTTTAAGAGCTGTTGTTTCCACTGAACAACCCCCAGTTGTGTAAACAACAAAATATTGCTTCCCAATAAAACCAGAACATATAATGGAAAACGCTAAAGAAAATGAGTACCACATGGGGGAGAATTCTCCTCTGTATAATCCATAAAGAATGAAGTAAGACCCTAAGACATAAATAGTATCATGGCATGGTGCTAATGGCCCTGCAGAATTGCAGCCCTATGAGACCAATCAAATGAGCCCATATCTATATGGACTGGGGTTTAAATCTATTCCAGGCTCACTCGCTCATACTGATACTAAGAGGTTTAGAATCATATTGAGTATTATGCTTTCAGGTTGGCAGTTAGCCTGCTGATATATGCAATGTATATATATACAAATACAAGAGTCCTCTGCACTCAACCCATTATCAATATATCTAAGACAGAGACATTTTGTGCATACTGCTACTAAAAAATGCCTTACCCTTTAAACAAAACAGGGATTGTTTGTCCATATATTGCAATATATTTAAGCTGGCCAACTACGTCAAAGTCATCCCATATCTGGCCAGTCCTACGCTCAATTTTCATCTGATCCATTAAGAATTCTATGGCTTCGTTATACATTTTACAAAGGGACTAAGTTTTACCTGCAACTTACTTGCTGCTTTCAAAGTAAAACTCCCAAACTTGGCATTTATACAAGTCATGAAATATTGCAATATATTTAAGCTGGCCAACTACACCAAAGTCATCCAATATCTGTCCGGTTCTACTCTCAATTTTCATTAATTAAGAATTCTATTGCTTCATTATACATTTAACACAAGGACTAAGTTTTACCTGCAACTTACTAGCTGCTTTCAAGGTTAAAACTCCCAAACATGGTTGCTCTTTAATTGGCCACCACTGGGATCATCTGGCTGTAGCTACCTATTCTTCTACAGTGTATCTGCGTGGAATCATGAACACCCCAGTCAGGTGACTGCAAGTGTACCATTTGTCTCTGACCTTGGGAAGCGGTGGGAGTTTTAACTGCCTGCACATTGTAGTTTAATGCAGTTAATCCAAATAACCACTAGATGGTGACCTGTCTGTGATATCCCAAATATGAAAACTTAGTTTCAAGAGTTTACAATTAGGCCACAAAGTAATGAAGTCATATTGCATTAGCGGCTGCTTTTTTTTTCCCCTTGGGCAAATCATTGCTAGATAACCAAGTCAGAAAGTACTTTATCAGCCTTTAGAAACCATATTTAAGGAAGCAACGTCCAAAGGAGTGACTCAAGAGCTTGAAGCCAAATGAGACATATGTTGGCCATAAAATGTTTAGCATAAGACTTCTTCTTGGATGAGGTCAGTTGAATGAAGTCCCACTCAAGCAGGGATGGGTAACCTACAGACCTCTTGTTAAACTATGATTGCTGAGCCCCTCTACATTCTTCAGCTGCTCATCTGGAAAAGCTTAGGGCGGTTCCTAAATGCACCAGCTGATGCAGCCTGAGATCTCTCTGACACTCCTTAGAGGCAAATGGATGTTATAGAAAATTGCCAGGTGCAAGTGAGGACCAATAGGAAGCACATGGTGAGGCCAACCTATACTGATTGGTGAGCATAGGCTCACCTTTTGGCTTATGTGTAACCTCGTTTTTGAAATTGCATTATTGAGGAGTGTTTAGACACTGGAGTCAGTTTACGCTAGGGCTAATCCCAACATTCCCAACCAGTTAGTGTCAGGGGCCAGACTAACAACCCTTCACTAAAGCTGGCCATACACCTTACCAAACTAACGGATCTCTCCTCCATATGCCCATGTTGAAGGATAAACCTTAACATTTTCGGCCAGATATAGATCAGAGAAGCCCGTTGGAGGGCCCCATACATTGCCTAATAAGCTGCTGACAATTTTTTTTTTGCCAAGTCAAAAAAAATTTCTGCAAGAAAAAAACACCCATTGACTTTAATGCATTTGGAGTTGTGCATGTAAAAAATGTGCCACCTATTGACTTCAATTTGCAAATTTATTTGACGTTTTTGCAACTTTTTCAGCAGTTTCCCGGATTTTTTGGTGAAGCAAAGCAGATTCACTCATCACTACACACACATATATATATTTAAAAATGAGACAAATATGTCCATGTAGAATGCCTTATATATTAATTATAGATCATTTTTGTTCACAAATCATCCTGACAATGTCAATCCTGGCCCATGCATTGGGTCAAAACAGCCTATCTCTTGCTGATATATGGTAAGAAAGGGGTTTAAAAAAAGCACATTAGCCCAATTTGGCCCATCACTTGGATATTCCAATGTTTGGTCAACTTTAGTCTGGGATAAAGGCCCTAATCAGCACATATGAATTAAAGTGGTCGAGCATTAGACTTTTCAGCTTAAAGGTTTTCCAGTCGCTAATGCACAGAGGGTAAACTGGTTTAAACTAGTCATACACTGAAGGATCCTTGGATGTCTAGGTCACCACATGTCACCTAAAGTACATCAATTGTTTTTCAAGATGTTAAATCATATAGCTTTCATGCCGGCCCTTTCATAACCATTGGGTTGTTTGACCTCGGTGTCCATAGAAGAAGCTATATAACATAGCTACTTGGATTGTCACCTACATCTAAAGCTATAAAGTGCAAAATGTGTATGGCTGCATATGAATGGTTAAATATAATCAGAAAGTGAATCTAGTATGGTGTATAACTGCTGATATGAAAATGAGACAGCCTTGATAATAGAGTTAAGTCTCTGGCTCATTAAAGCCTGATTCAAGTGCCAACTCCATGTGACCTTGGGCAATGCATGGACCTCCTTGTGCCTCAGAAACAAAAACTGAGGCAGCAACTCTCTGTGCCAGAAATATTCTCTGTACAACGCTGTGTACAATTAGTAGTACAAATTTAGTATCCCCCTTGGGCAATCAGGAGGGAGAGTGCAGCTGCATGATGAGTTTCCAAGTCAGAGAATAGAGATGTCGCGAACTGTTCGCCGGCGAACTTGTTCGCGCGAACATCGGGTGTTCGCGCTCGCCGGAAGTTCGCGAACGTCGCGCGACGTTCGCCATTTTGGGTTCGCCATTGTTGGCGCTTTTTTTTGCCCTCTCACCCCAGACCAGCAGGTACATGGCAGCCAATCAGGAAGCTCTCCCCTGGACCACTCCCCTTCCCTATAAAAACCGAAGCCCTGCAGCGTTTTTTCACTCTGCCTGTGTGTGCTGAAGAGATAGTGTAGGGAGAGAGCTGCTGCCTGTTAGTGATTTCAGGGACAGTTGAAAGTTTGCTGGCTAGTAATCGTTTTGATACTGCTCTGTTATTGGAGGGACAGAAGTCTGCAGGGGTTTGAGGGACATTTTAGCTTAGGTAGCTTTGCTGGCTAGTAATCTACCTTCTACTGCAGTGCTCTGTATGTAGCTGCAGTGGGCAGCTGTCCTGCTTCTGATCTCATCTGCTGACTGCTGCAATAACAGTAGTCCTTGTAAGGACTGCTTTTATTTATTTTTTTGTTGTTTTACTACTACTACTACTACTACTACTATAAGAGCCCAGTGCTATTAGTCTAGCAGTGTTGGGGAGTGGGACTGGTGTGCTAATCTGCTGCTCCTAGTAGTTCAGCAGCACCAACTTTAATTTTTTTTTTTTAATATTCATTTTTTTTTATTTTACTTTTTTTTATTTTACTACCGCTGTAGTAGTGTATAAGTTGACCTTTTAGGCATTATTTGCCCTGTAGGCATTATTTGCACACTGTTTTCTTCAACCCGCCATCGAGCTGTGTGACCTTGTTCCCATTCTGTCTAAATATCCATAATATTACTGTCTCCAGAAAAAACACCGGAGTCACTTTTTTCAAGCAGCATTCATATATTTTACGTAATCCGTATCCACCGCTGTAGTAGTGTATACGTTGGCCTTGTAGGCATTATTTGCACACTGTTTTCTTCAACCCGCCATCGAGCTGTGTGACCTTGTTCCCATTCTGTCTAAATATCCATAATATTACCGTCTCCAGAAAAAACACCGGAGTCACTTTTTTCAAGCAGCCATAATATATTTTACGTAATCCGTATCCACCGCTGTAGTAGTGTATACGTTGACCTTGTAGGCATTGTTTGCCCAGTTTTTTTGGCCACAGCCACTGAAGCACAGAGGCCAGAAAAAATATGCCATATAAATGCTGAAAATAGTCATTTTTTGCCATACGTTGACTCAACGTATATGGCAAAAAATGACTATTTTCAGCATTTATGTGGCATATTTTTTCTGGCAACTGTGCTTCAGTGGCTGCAACCAAAAAAACTGGGCAAACAATGTCTACAAGGTCAACGTATGGCGAAAAATTACTATTTTCAGCATTTATATGGCATATTTTTTTCTGGCAACTGTGCTTCAGTGGCTGCGTCCAAAAAAACTGGGCAAACAATGTCTACAAGGTCAACGTATGGCGAAAAATGACTATTTTCAGCATTTATATGGCATATTTTTTCTGGCAACTGTGCTTCAGTGGCTGCGTCCAAAAAAACTGGGCAAACAATGCCTACAAGGTCAACGTATGGCAGTTGTTTAAAGAGAACAGTAGATTACTAGCCAGCAAAGCTACCTAAGCTAAAATGTCCCTCAAATCCCTGCAGACTTCTGTCCCTCCAATACAGAGCAGTATCAAGCAGATTACTAGCCAGCAAACTTACTATCATCTGTCCCTGAAATCACTAACAGCTCTCCCCCTACACTATCTCTTCCAAGCACACACAGGCAGATTTTTCAGATACATTTTTGCCCTTGATCCCCCTCTGGCATGCCACTGTCCAGGTCGTTGCACCCTTTAAACAACTTTAAAATCATTTTTCTGGCCAGAAATGTCTTTTCTAGATGTTAAAGTTCGCCTTCCCATTGAAGTCTATGGGGTTCGCGAACCGTTCGCGAACCGCTCGCATTTTTGCGCAAGTTCGCGAATATGTTTGCGAACTTTTTTTCCGACGTTCGCTACATCCCTATCAGAGAACCATACAAAAGCTGCATCTGTATAAGGCACGGTATAAGGACTCTAGCTTGTTGGGGGTGATGGAGTACCTTGTTTTATTTTGACACCATCAGCCGGCCCTGAGCGAAACATTTATGCCCGAACCCCTTCACAGTCAAAAAGAGCAACTACAGGACCAATGATTGATGGACCAGCTTAAAAACAGACTAATAAGAGCCTCTGGATTCCCAACCTGCATCTCTGTTCAGCCAAACCACCACTATACCTGATTGTTCATCAACATCTGTAGGAGATACCTAAATGTACTGAAAAAGCCCAGAACAATTAGGGTAGAGACAACATGACAAGGGACCTGGGTGACCTTTAGTCTGATCCCACCAACTGCTTTTGTAGACTGACAGTGCGGCTGAAGCCATTGAGAAAAGAGAAAATAATTATTGTTCATTTAACTTAAATGTAAAGGAGGTGGGGACTGAATGATCTCCCTTCTTTTACCACTGCTGCTGACCAGTAGAACTCTATGACCTTCTCTCAGCTGGGCCCTTGCAAGGTGTTGGAGGAAAGGTTTGATGCTTTCAAGTGCACACATGTATACAATATGCAGAAAGAAATAAACACTGATGGTTCTTAATCAGAAAGCTGTTTTATTTACCCACAATAACTGGATTTAGCTGCTTCCTGGGTACAATAGCGATGAGGCAATTTGAGTGAGTAGTAGTACAGAATTAATAAGAAATTTCTTAAAGAATCAGACCACCGATGGTCCCAGGAGATTGGACAAGTGTGAAGAAGTAGCTTCACCAATAAAGAGACACCTCAGTGTAATGGATCCACCTCCAGTGAAAGCCTCTCTAGGAAAACCCATGGGAGGGTCCCACACACAGGCCAATAAGCTGCCAACTAGGTCTGTTGGCAGTTTTTATCGGCCTTTGGCCACTTTAAGGCCACAGTGACATTTTATGGATTTGAATCCGTCATCATAGGATTAATTTGGTTTAACCTTTATTTAAAAAAATAAATTATGTATTCTTGTTTAAGTGTTTGCCGGGACCCATTAGTGTTTCTTTTATATTTATGCAGAAGAGATTCATACCGCCCAACATTTGGAAAAAAGGGGCAAAAGGTTCTGCTGTGCGTAGCGATGCGAAAATCTTTTGGCCACACCCATGTTTGGCCACAACTATAAATGCCATGTCCATTTTACAAAATTTGGCAGGTTTTGGAAACTTGAAGACATTTCTGGGAGTTTTAGGGTCATGTTTTTATGTGTTATTACAGTTTGCTAATGAAGGTGAATTGCCCTATAGGCTAGGGACAGACGATGGTGGATCCCAGGCCAGAATCCACTGCCCCGCTGTTCTTTTGCTCCTGCTCTGCCTGCAGCCAGAAGCATTGTTTCTACTCAGGTGAAGGCAGACACGACGGATTTTGGAGCTGAAATGCAACATTTTGCATTTCTACACACCTTTCAAAAGGCAAGGGTTGCAACAGAGCAGTGGATTCTCCACCTGGGAAGAGGCTCCATTGGTATACATGGTCTGGCCCTAGCCTAAAGGTGGCCATATACGGGCCCATAAAAGCTGCCGACAGACCGAGTCGGCAGCTTATTCTCGATCGGATGGGACAAAAAATCCCGTCGGATTGCGGCCGCATCTGTTCGTTGATGCGTTCCCGTGATCTGACCGCCCGTTCCCATTCGTTAGGATTCAATCTTTGAGGAAATGTGTAGACACGACGCTGTTGATTGTAAATCAGATGTTAAAATAAAGACTGCTATTTTTTTTACCCGTGATTTTGAAGCGAGCGATTCTTAAAAAAGTCCCGGAATGCGCTGCTATAACGATTGGTGTAGGGGTGGCACATGTCATTAATCTGCCACTGGTGGTAGAATCATAAAAGGTCAATTATGAATGCACTTTATGACGTGCCATTGAGTGAGCTCCGACTCCGAGTGTTCGTCAGTTGCAGCCTTACGTGTTTCGTATCTTTAAGACACTTAATCCTAGGCTGTCGTAGGCATCTCAGCCTGTCTGAAAGATACGAAACGCGTAAGGCTGTATCCCTATGTACCTAAATAAACTACCTACCATTTTACAAGTCTGTCTGGAAGATTGAACTTTGGAAGTACCTGCTCTTTTATGATGTGGTTATCCGCTCCCCCAGATGAAGGTTCAACTGGATCTCTTCTTGAATTTCGTGAGTTTTTACATTTTGAGACCTGAGAACTTTATTATACCTGCTATCAGCTTGTGTTTATTATATACTTTGTTCATCAGTTGTGTTGCACCCAGTTTATCGGGCTTTTGATTACAACCATATAAACTAGTCAATGGGCCCGACACATACCATGGCAGGGGCACTAGTATTACCCTGTATTGCAGGCATGTGGCAAACACAGCTTTGTGGAGTTTAGGATTTAGGATCCGGCAGAGCGCTGCTAGTACAGGACAATCATTTGTTCCATTGTAATGAGAGCTAAATGTTGGCATGAGCCAAGCTCTCCCAGGCCTGCCCTCCTAACGGTCTTCACGCACAGGCTCATTTATTGCAACGGTCAAAAAAGAAAAAAAAAGGCAAAGTGTGGAGTAAAAGGACTGCACATCCCAGCAGGCAGGAGGGGTTAACAAACTGCCTGCAGGAAATTTCTCACATCCTGAGTCCCTGTGCTGTAACTGTATATCATGGCTCTTTCCCTCTCAGGCAGCTGATGAAAGCTCTCTCTCTCAGTCAGGAGAAGATGTCAGAGAGTCTCGGAGCAGAGCAACGGGGTTGGCTGCCATTGCTCCTACTTATCCTGCTGCTTTGCCTCAGCTGGGGGTTTATTCCTGCCCAAGCTCAAGGTAAGTCCTTACTTGTCCTGCTTTTGTGTCTGTATGAATGTTCTGACTCAGGAGTTCCATTCCAGTGTCCTGGGCAAGAGTTCAGGAGTCTGGTAACTTTGCACTTCTGTTACACTGAGTCCAGACAGCTCCTATTGTCCTATCCCCGTCCTGCTCTCCTTATGCTCAGATACACTAACTGCATGTGCTGGGGGAGAGTCGGGAGGGTGGCAGGGGCAGCAAAGCTGCTGGGAGTTGCAGGGAATCCCAGGCTGCCACTTGTAAGCCTTTAAGCCCAGTTACATGAAGTATATGATATGGACAGAGGGGCTGGAGGGACACAGACACAAGCTGAGTTCCCTGTCACACTCGAACCCACTGAGAAGCTCAATTCAAACTTTTATTGCCACTTACAGACATATGGCGCTGCTCTTAAAGGGGCAGTTACACCAAAAATAAATGGATTTTGTATGTAAAAGTAGACACACTGCTACCCTGCCCTTGTTAATGTTGTTTTCTCTAATATCACATACATATACTGTATATTTAGATAGATTATACAATATTAGAATTAATAATTATTATTACATAATAGCTACATAGATAAAAGACAAATAGATAAAAGATAGATAAAAGATAGATAAATAGATAGATAGATAGATAGATAGATAGATAGATAGATAGATAGATAGATGATAGATAGATAGATAGATAGATAGATAGATAGATAGATAGATAGATAGATAGATAGATAGATAGATGATAGATAGATAGATGATAGATAGATTGATGGATTAATGGATAGATAGATAGATAGATAGATAGATAGATAGATAGATAGATAGATGATAGATGATAGATAGATAGATAGATAGATAGATAGATAGATAGGTGTAAGAAAGGATAGAGAATGGGTGGTTCTAGGGCCACTATACAGCAGATAACATAAGAGAAAACTGTGGATTCAGTAGTTAATTGTGGATAACGTGAGGCCAAATGGCATTCATGCCTCTTTACCCACCTACAGGCTGATAGACTTTCTTGTAGGAAATAAGCTGCTGCTGCCAAGACAGTATTGCAAATGAGTCTGATTTAATTAACAAAATAAACTCCTTTTGCTGCTTCATTTGCTGTGAGAGAGACTGGAGGGTGTCAGGGAGAGAGGTGCTGCCAGTAGCCGCAGGGACGCCCAGGTTGTTAATTGTGAGCTCAGCTGCTCCAGTAACTAAGTTTAATCAGCAGTGATACAATCAAATTCTGACACAGACTGACCGGCTCCTCTGGGCTGCACCGAGCTCCCTCTGACTGACCCAAACCTACAGTTACAGTACTTACAACTACCGCATCCACTCTTAAAGGGACAGTGTCTTAAAAAAGTTATCATTGGAAATCAGATCTGTAGATGTTTTTAAAGGTTGTTCACTTTTGAGTTAACTTTTAGTATGATGTATAGACTAGTCGTGTGCGGGTCGAGAAACCCTAACCTGCCCCCTCCCAATCTGCACCTGGTTCTGCCTGCCGACTTCATGAAAGGGGCGCAAGTCTATAAATTTAGGGTCTGGGAGCCGGCAGTGACAGATTTTGTGCAGGAGCCGACCTGAACCTGCCCGACCCACACATCACTAGCAGAGATGGATATTCTGAGACAATTTGCAATTGGTTTTCATTTTTTATTATTTGTGGTTTTTGAGTCATTTAGCAGCTCTCCAGTTTGCAATTTCAAGAATCTGGTTGCTAGAACCCAAATTACCCTAGAAACCATGCACTGATTTGTAAAAGACTTTAATATAAACAGGAGAGGGACTGAATAGAAGGAGGAGTAATACAAAGTAACAATAACAATATATTTGTAGCCTTTAGATGGGGTCAGTGACCCCCATTTGAAAGCTGGAAAGAGTCAGAAGAAGAAGGAAAATAATTTAAAAACTATAAAAAATAACTAATGAAGACCAATTTAAAAGTTTCTTAGAACTGGCCATTCTTTGACATACTGAAAGTTAACTGAATATCAAGTGCCCCTTTAAAGCAAGTCAAAGAGGGTAATTGCCCCAGACCCCAGATAGATGTGACCCCTTAGGAAGAAACAGTCATTGATAAAAGTCCAAATGATGTTGGTGTTGGTGTTCTATTTAGTAACATTCAAATAGTAGAGCCTTAGTCGAATGATTTCTAGTGGACCAAACAAACGTTCTTTCTAGTGATTAGTGATGGGCGAAACGCGAATTTTGATGCTGCGTCAAAATATTTTTGACGCCAGTGACAATTCCGACCCACCGACAGTTTCTGACGCCTATTAAAGTCAATGAGCGCCTCGAATTGTCGCAGGCATTGAAATTGTGATTCCGGCGTCAAATATATTTTGACTCAGCAAATTTTCACTGCAATTTCACAAATTCATTCGCCGGCGGCGAAACGCTGAAATGTGTCGCGAATTTGCACCTGCCGGATAAATTGCCCATCAATACTAGCATTTCCCATGAAATTCGTGAAACGGTTGAAAAATTTGTGAAATGCCGATATTTACGCAGGCGACAATTCGCCAGTGTCAAAATGGGCGCCGGCGTCGAAGTTGATGCCGACGCCCATTAAAGTCAATCGGCGTCAAAAAACGTTTACAAATTTTTGCGGTACATTTGCAAATGTATTCGCCCCTGCCGAAATGTGGAAATTTGCACCGAATTCGCGCCTGGCGAATAAATTCGCCCCCTCACTAGTTCTTTCGCATCGACCTGGACAAAATAGGTCCCTTATTTATCGGCACCAGGTATGTTCAAGGTGGGGCCCTCCAACTGTTATTAAATGGCAACTCCCAGCATCCCACGCCAGCCAAAGTCAACAAACGCATTTAACACCCCTGATTTACACAGCACTGTGGCCCCTTAACTTTCCTTAAGGTTAAGGCCACACAAGGAGATTCAGGGAGATTTTGTCGCCTGGCGACTAATCGCCTCATCTTTTGAGCGACTATCTCCCCGAACTGCATCGGCGTTTTTCCCCATAGGTGACAATGCAAAGTCGCCTGCGCTAATGCACACGCGGCAATGCGTTTTCAATAGTCGCCCAAAGTTGCCTTACTGAGGCAACGCATCGCCGCGTGTGCATTAGCGCAGGCGACTTTGCATTGTAGCCTATGGGGAAAAACGCAGATGCAGTTCGGGGAGATAGTCGCTCAAAAGACGAGGAGATTAGTCGCCAGGCGACAAAATCTCCTCGAATCTCCTCGTGTGGACTAGCCCTTACTGACCAGGACCTCAAACTGTAGCCTGCAAATTTTGTTCAAAGCCTTCTATCTCACATCCATTTGTTGTAAAGAAATCATCTCTGGTGCATTGGTTCAAAGAATGTTATCCCACGTGAGTAATAAATCAGCCTGGAGTTGGTGATAAATTGCTGGTACAGGGCTGTGTGCTGGGGAAGACCATTCATCACTTCTGCCGTCGAGCTGCGATTGCCTAAAGATGTCAGTACAGTAACAATAGTAAATAATCTGGAATTTAACAGAAAAAGGCAAAAAAAAAGTTTCTTTGCATTATCTCTTGATTTACTGCTTTACACAAAAAAGTTTCTGCTGTTTCCACCAATGATGTTGAAGGATGAAGTTCAGCAACAGCTGACAGGCTGCAGAATGGGCATAGCTAGAGTTAAAAAAAAAGATTAAATGCATTAAAGGGGTGGTTCACCTTTAAGTCACCTTTTAGCTGTATCTTCTGACTCTTTCCAACTTTCAAATGAGGGTCACTGACCCCATCTAAAAAATAAATGCTCTGTAAGGCTACAAATGTATTGTTATTGCTACTTTTTATTCCTCATCTTTCTGTCCAGGTCTCGCCTATTCATATTCCAGTCTTTTATTCAAATCAATGCATGGTTGCTAGGATAATTGGTTGCTATGGTAATTTGGCCCTAGCAACCAGATTGCTGAAATTGGAGAGCTGCTGAGTAAAAAAGCTAAATTACTCAAAAACCACAAATAATAAAAAATAATAGCAAATTGTCTCAGAATATAACTCTGTACTTCATACTAAAAGCTAAGCCAAAGGGGAACAACCCCTTTAAAGGGGGCTTTTAATATAAAGTAGATGGTGATATTTTGGGACAATTTGCAACTGGTCGTGTTTTTTTAAATAATTTAGCTTTTTGCTGAGTAGCAATCTAGTTTCTAGGGTCTGATTAACCAGGTAGTGATTTGAATTAGAAAGTTGAAGACTAGTGATGGGCGAATACGTCCCATTTCGCTTTGCCTCGAATTTCGCAGATTTCCAGTGGAATTCGCTAAACTGCCAAAAAATTCACGAAACGGCAATTTTCGCTAGCGTCACCACGAATTCGTGCCTGGCGAATAAATTCGACCATCACTATGTAAGATAAACAGAAGAAGGTGTTAAACCTACTATAATATAAACCCTCGAAACAAATGAATGTACTAATGTACTTTTCTGAGCACATTTACAATTTAACATTTAACATTATTTTATTTTCTAGTCTTCAAGATATTCGCAGATTTGACACTGGTAATGAATTTGAGACAACTGTGCAACCTGCTGATCAGCCACACAAGGCTGAAAATTTACTTACTGAGCAGAGGAAAGTCTTACGATGTTGTTCTACTTAAGAGAATTAAGTTAGTAAGTAGAGATGAGTCGTCTGATGTTACTCTGGTCAGCTCTATGCAGATCAACATTACAAGACGTTTCCTCTCACTTCTAACTTAATTTTCTGCCAACTGAAGTTGCTAAATCACTCTGACCAGCAGATGGCGCTATTTCTATACATTCATTATAGGAAAGTGTAAAAACTGTCAAAGTAAATGGCAAAAGTGCGCAGAAGAACACTTATACGTGAAATAGTAGTAACAGTTAACAAGCAATAATACAAGTGAAGCCTCACAGAGCCACGAGTTTCTTACCTGCCGGGGTTAATGACAACCAGATATCAGCAAACCTGGAAAGAAGTAGAGGAAAAATTATTCAAAAACCTATAAGAAATGAAAAAAAATAAATAAAGACCAACTGAATTTTTTTTATAATATACCAACAGTTAATTTAAAGGAAAACTTCCCCTTTAATAGCCCTCCATTCCCTGCCTTGAAACAAACCCTGATTTTGGGTGATGTTTTGGAAAGGTTTTTATTCTTTAGTAACAGTGAGTTGTTTACTGGTATAATAAAGGGATCCCTTGCTTAATTATATGATTCAAGGAGTTTACCAGGACCCAGAATTCTTAATCAAACCATTGTTTCCTAGGGATTGTGGGTGCTGGAGATCATCTCATGATTCTGAAGTTCCCGGTGATTTATTGTTTATTTTATTTATCCTCCCTGTAATCACTTCCCCTTTATGCTTCTGCCGGGAGTCATAGAAGGATAATTGCCTGAGGTTTATGTCTGGAATCAGATGCCTCCAACTGTGCCGAGGCTGCTGAATGGATAAGAGGAGGGCAAATAAAATTCTAGGGTAAGATCATTTAGAAAATCAGGGACACTTGTAATAAATTCAGGTTACAGGGCTGCACCGACTACTACTGTAATTAATGGCAGTTAAATCAAATGCAATCAATGCAGCCTTTATTGGAGGATATTCATGCAATACGATGTACTTACCGTAGGAGAAAACACCTTCCAGCACACAATCAGATCCCTGTGTCTCACCAGTCGTGAATTCAATTGCATGCCTTGCGGGTCAGAGACGGAATAGTTTTACTT
Organism: Xenopus laevis; assembly: GCF_017654675.1. Taxonomy (NCBI): domain Eukaryota; kingdom Metazoa; phylum Chordata; class Amphibia; order Anura; family Pipidae; genus Xenopus; species Xenopus laevis. The sequence continues at coordinate 19,298,230 of NC_054383.1, forward strand.
GCAGCCATGTGTCACATCGGTGGCCAAATGCCAGTAATAATATTAGATATCAGCTTTCAAAAAAAGGTATGCCGATTGCTGATTGGTTGCTATGGGTTGCTGATTGGTTGCAATGGGTTAGTGATTGGTTGCTATGGGTTACTGATTGGTTGCTATGAGTAGCTGGTAGGGATGTCGCGGACTGTTCGCCGGCGAACTTGTTCGCGCGAACATCGGCTGTTCGCGTCCGCCGCAAGTTCGCGAACGTCGCGCGACGTTCGCCAATAGGCGTTCGCGTCAAAATCGTTCGACCATTCGACCATTCGATCGCTAAAATCGAAGGATTTTCGTTCGAATCGAACGATCGAAGCCATTGGATTGAATGAAATCATTCGATCGAATGGCTTCGATCGTTCGATTCGAACGAAAATCGTTCGATCGAACGATTAAAATCCTTCGATCGTTCGAATCGAACGATTTTCGGATGTTCGAAGTTTGCGAACTGTTCGTGAACTGTTCGCATTTTTTGCCGGTGTTCGCGAACGGCGTTCGCGAACACATTATCGGCGGTTCGCTACATCCCTAGTAGCTGGACCAGCTGCAAACTTTTATGAAAAGCCCAATGTATATTCTCTGTATAAAATGAATAGTGATGGGCAAATCTGTCCCGCTTCGCCGAGAAATTCGCAAAACATCGAAAAAATTTCTAAATGCATTTAGGTCAATAGGGGTCAATTTTTTTTACACAAGCACGTTTTTCTCTCTCCAAATACATTAAAGTCAATGGATGTTTTTTCTTATGGCGACTTTTTTTCCAAATGGATTAGTCAATGGGTATTTTTTTCTAATGGCGACTTTTTTGTCCAAATGCATTAGGGTAGGGGCACACTGGGCGATTCAGGGAGATTTAGTTGCCTGGCGACTAATCGCCTCGTCTTTGCGGCGTCCAATCTCCCCGAACGCCTTCCCTCTGTCTTGTGCGGGCTATAATGGAAGTCGCCTGCGGCATGGCACACACGTCGCTTTGTATTCCAAAGTCGCCCAAATTTTCCTCGTGAGGCATCTTCTGCCCTCTCACCATCTCCCCTCTTTGGAGTCGGGCACTTAATGAATACACATGCTGCTGCGTGTATCCGTCACGACACGACTGTCGGATGACGACACAACGTGCAGCATTCGCATCCGACAGTCATGTTGTGTCGGATACATGCAGCAACAACGTCCGACATTACTATTACTTACCTTAGGTTCGGTGCATCCGACGTGACACCTGCGTTTCATCTCATCGCGTCAGAACGGAAGCCAACGCACTCAGGGGCGATCCTGGCCCCTCCGCTGCCTGAGGCTGCAGCAGTTGCTGCCTCCCTCCCCTCCCCCATTCGCTTACCTTTTTGCAGATAGGGCCAGTACGCTAGCACAGAAAGCCTAACTGCGCTCTTTGCGCTAGAAGAGCCGAAAACCAGAAATTCAGCTATTAAAGTACCAGGAGTGGCATTTTTGCCGTACCTAGTGGGGTGTTGCCATCTGAGGCGACAGCCTCAACTCGCCTCATTGGCGAAGCGCCCCTGATCGCACTTAAAATCGCCAGTGGAGTTCTACCCATAGAATGTCTAATTAGCCTTCATTTGCTTCTTTATTTTTTAACCGTTTTTGAATTATTTGCCTTTTTCTTCTGACTTTTTCAAGCTTTGAAATGGGGGCCACTGACCCCATCTACAAACAAATCCTCTGTTAGGCTACACATTTATTGTTGCTGCTACTTTTTATTACTCATCTTTCTATTCAGGCCTCTCCTATTCATATTCCAGTCTCTTGTTCAAATCAGTGCATGGTTGCTAGGGTAAATTGGACTCTAGCAACCAGATTGCTGAAATTGCAAACTGGAGAATGAAAAGCTAAATAACTCAAAAACCGCAAATAATAAAAAATTAAAACCAATTGCAAATTGTCTCAGAATATCCCTCTCTGCATCATACAAGTTAATTTAAAGGTCAACATCCCCTTTAAAATATAATATTCCCAAAACGACATTTGTCTTTCATACTCCAGGTTTACTTGACTCTGTGTTCGTGAATAACCCCCCTGTAATTTTGCTCTTGGGGTGAAAAACTGGAAATAAAGGTAGAATAGTGATTTTCGGGAAAATGGTTCAATTCAGCCGATAAATCTAAATAATCATAATACCTAGCCTAATCAATTGCTGCAGTATTATGCCTTGATTAAATCATAAAACAAGCTGAACTGCCTTCAGCCCATACGAATGAGGATTTATTAGCGATGCAGCTGCTGTATATGTAGCAGCTATTTATCATATAAACACACTCATGGTAATCTGTATAGAAACTGCTAAATTGTGCTTATTATTCATGATACTATCACTATTGGAAAACAACGAGCAAGCTGGATTTATTCCTATCATACCTTAGCGGCACCGAAGAACTTGTTGTTGAACTATAACTCCCTGAATTCTTCTCAAGTCCATGCGGATAGGTTAAACGGGTGGTTTAGTATGTTATAGAATGAGCAATGCTAAACAACTTTTTTTTAGTTGGTCTTCTTTTTTATTAGTTTTTTTAATTGCCTTTTTCTTCTGACTAGTTATGGGCAAATTTCTTCCGTTCTTCCAATTTTGACGCCGGAGTTAAAGTCAATGGGCGTTTGAATAGTGTTGACGTGCGGCGATTTTGATCTGAAAAATTTTTAACACCAGCGAATTTTCGGGGAAGTTTCACGAATTAATTCGCCGATGGCGAAACATGGAAATTTGCTGCGAATTCACGCCAGGCGAATTTGTTCGCCCATCACTACTTTCAAATGGGGGTCACTGATCCCATATAAAAACAAATGCTCTGTAAGGCTACACATTTATGCTACTTTTTATTACTCATTTTTCCATTCCGCCCCTTTTCTATTCATATTCCAGTCCCTTGTTCAAATCAATACATGGTTGCTGGGGTAAATTGGGGCCTAGCAACCAGATTGCTGGAATTAAAAACCAGAGAACTGTTGAATAAAAAGCTAGATAACTCAAAAAACACAAATAATAATAAAAAGAAAATGAACTCATCTCAGGAGCCTTTTATGGAGGGCTTTAGAGACTCATTAATACAACATAAAGTCAAATTACAATTATTCATATAACAAATAAACAGTGCGAATCAGCTGTGCTGGTGGGGGGCAGTATGTTATCATTTGCCATGACCAATAAAATGTATTTGTGTTCTGCAACCTTTGCCGATTCCCCCCTTGAATGCATTGTGCGTGTAATGTGCCTGCAAATAAAGTCATTAATCACAATTAATTGTGCGGCTCTCTAGAGAAGTATTTATTATGTTTAGAGCTGCTACAAGCTCAGCGTGTGCAGCGTTTGGCCCATATGTTGCTAAGAGGGGGCACAATTCCAAAAGAAAGCTTAAATCTACCATTAAGCCCTTAATGTTTAGTTTTCTGTCACTTGAGCTTGTTTTGAGTCCGTTTGTCATGTTTGTGTGTTACTGTTCCTGCTCGACTGAGTCCCAGTGATGCACAGAAATCTAACTTCTTTTATAGAATCTTTGGAATGGATTCTACAGTTATACTCACTAGGTTAGTTCTTTGTTAGCATGTTAAATCAGTACTTTAACCCATGTATGTATTTTATGAATGTAGCCGTTCCCAGTGACCTCAGACTATGGGGGTCAGTGTCTTATTGGGGTGACCGTGGGTCCACTCTCTAAACTATATTTTTTTCTTTATTCATTTACTTCTTTATTCACTTAATAACTTCTCCTCACATATTTTTAGGGATGCACCGAATCCAAGCTTTTTCAGCAGGTTTCAGATTCGGCCGAATCCTTCTGCAGAACCAAATCCGGATCCTAAATTGCATATGCAAATTAGGGGTGGGAGGAAAATCATGTGACTTTTTGTCACAAAACAAGGAAGTAAAAAATGTTTTCCCCTTCACACCCCTAATTTGCATATACAAATTAGGATTCTGATTTGGTTGCGTATTCGGCCGAATCTTTTGCAAAGTATTTGGGGGTTTGGTCGAATCCTATATAGTGAATCCCTACATATTATCATACAGGTATGGGACAGGTCAGCTGTCAATCAAATATTGTCTGCCCCTCCTCTATGCCTTAGGCAATTACTTTCACTTTCCATTCAGCACTTCCTACATGTCACTGCTCTCCCCACATTCCCCCAGTTCTCTTCACCATTTAATTGTGTAGCCAGGACATGGGGATGGACATCAGGTCCCCCATTCTGGTGCACAAACAAGATTCTGAGATGATACAAGGCTTGTCTTAATAACAGTGTCCACAAAATGGCTGCTGTCTGCTTGTTATAATTATGAATTCCCAGACTGAAGGAAACAAGATTCAAATAATGTATAGTGTAATTAAACGTCATTTTCGATTTTGAATAATTTTTTGGGGTGACAGCTCCCCTTTAAGTACTCAAATTGCTGCTTACCTGCTGAATTGCTGTTTTAGTCTATGGAAGACGTCCTGTGATCAATTTGGATCGATCCTATTCACCCGACTTTCAAAAATTCAATTCTTTTAATAAATTTCGATTGGTCGAATTTCGAGTTCATGGGAGTTTTAAATAACTCAAAACTCGACCCTTGATAAATCTGCACCTTAGGATTTTAGCGTACGATCGAACGATTTTACCTCGATGTGTGAAGACTTAGAAAATGGTTGTAGAAGGTCCCCATAGGCTAACATAGCACTTCGGCAGGTTTAATTTGGCGAAGTATTGAAGTCGAAGTTTTTTTAAAGAGACAGTAGTTTCGATTATCGAATGGTCGAATATTCAAACGATTTTTACTTCAAATCGAAGTTGAAGTAAATTCGAAGTCGTAGTATCCTATTCGATGGTCGAAGTATCCAAAAAATTACATAGAATTTCGAATTTACTTCGAAAATTCCCTCGAATTCACTTCGACCCTTGATAAATCTGCCCCTTAGTGTTCCGGTGTCCAAGTCCAAGGCCTTTTGGTAAGTAGAATATGAACACAATTATATTGATTCTTTTTCAGTAATCCTAAAACCATTGTTATAATTGGTTGAGAGCATGTTGCTAAATACTAATTAGTTCTGCAGCATTGAGATTTTGTATGTGTTTAGCTGGGTGATGGAGATTCCTTCTATTTAAAGGGGTGGGTCACCTTTAAGTTAACTTTTAGTTAGTTATAGAATAGCTAATTCTAAGCAACTTTTTAATTGGTCTTCGTTTTACAGATTTTTGAATTATTCTTTTTCCAGCTATCAAATAAGGGGGGTCACTGACCCCATCTAAAAAGAAACAGTCGGTATCATTATTGATAGTTTTAATTGCTCATATTTATATTTAGACCCTCTCCTATTCATATTCCAGGCAATGCATAGTTGCTAGGGTTTTTTGGTCCCTAGCAACCAGATTGCTGAAATTGCAGACTGGGCAGCTGCTGAATAAAAAGCTAAATAACCACAAATATTAAAAAGTGAAAACCAATGGCAAATTGTCTCAGAATATCAATCTCTACATCATACTAAATTTAATTTAAAGGTAAACAACCCCCTTTAAGGCATATACAGTATGCCACATATGAAATATATAAAAGAAGGATACACTTTTTATCTACTGGTATAACTGACTTTAAAGGGTCAGGTTGCTTTTAGGGTTAATTCTATAAAAAAAAATGCTTCCAATAATAAACTTCAGCCATATTCCTCCAGCAGTCTTTCAGTCGTCATAAAGCGCTATCACAACTCAGCCTATTTTCGTGCCTTTCTATGTCATTTGTCTGGATAATTTGAGTGGCCGGCTGGTCTGCATTACCATTGCTTTGCTAAACTGGGAGTTTCTGCCTTCGTTCTGCACTGAAACCATGATCTAATACAGAAACAAGTGAATATTTCATGGCCTGTTAAGTCCATTGGATTGAAGTATAAAACATTGGATATGGAGCTGGCAAAACTGACGTTGAGACAGTAAATTCCATAGATTCGGAGCTGGAAAGAAAGAAGCAGTTAGACCTTTTTTTTTAATGAAATGGTTTCCTAGTGTAAGTTGTCACTTAGTACAGAAAGAATAAATGGAATATTGAATGACCTGAATTTAGGAGCCTGCCATGCAGGAATAAATAGTTAATGGCAGCTTGGGACACTATAATATTTTCTGCTTATTATATCCACCAAAAGGCAATCATTTTTCTGCTATTGGACGGCTGTAATGAGATTGCTTTGCCCTTGGAAAGTGGTAGAATGTGGGTATTTTCAACAATTTCCTGGGGGGGGGGGAGAAAGAAAAAAAAAATTGTATCAGGTTCTATTTGTGGAACACAAGTCAGTTGTTAGCCCCGTGGGGGACGAGTCCTCTGGGAAGGCCAAGTAAAACACGGGAAGATTAAAGCCTCCTGAACATCTGTGCTTGACCTCCCACTGTGTCTGTCTCGCTGAACATCCCACTTGATTTCCATGCAACTGACACCAGAACTGGAGGTGATTTTCAAGGGTTGCAATCACATTTGATTTTTTAAATGGCCAACATATCCTTATATTTCTCATTCAAATTGAGCTGATCAGCAAACATTATTTTCCTGCAACTGCTATGCCTATAGGGATCCCTTACCTTACCTCCGACTTTTCTGCTGGTAGCGTTGCCACCTGTTCGGTTTATTTGGATAAAAAAGAGTCCATGGTAGACCGTAATTTGGAGCTTTCGGGATAATGGGTTTCTGAATACATGTAATTATATATTGTAATAATTAAATATTAGAAAAAGGTAAATGGTTTTACATAAAAAAAAGTCCCAGAACAGTGGGTGGAATTAAAGGAATTCTCTAATGGGAACATCAGCTGCAATTTACAGTATGTTTTAATTGCTTGTTTATTTTGCAATGAAGACTGCCTCATTACTACTTTTTCCCAGATCCAGGGATGGGTTGCTGATGAATGAGCAGAATGATCCATGGGTTATACTCAGGAGTCACACACACCCCTACATGCCATATATCATGCCTCTCAGTCAAGGCCAGGACCTTTCTCTTCTTTGATAAAATCTAAACTTTGACCTTTCCTGTCTGGAAATGAACTGGTTTCCTAATAGATAGGCACAAACTGGTAAATCCAATATACATAGATAGATGGACATAAACTGGTAAATCCATTATACATAGATAGATGGACATAAACTGGTAAATCCAATATACATACCGTAGATAGATGGACATAAACTGGTAAATCCAATATACATAGATAGATGGACATAAACTGGTAAATCTAATATGCATAGATACATGGACACAAACTGGTAAATCCAATATACATAAATAGATAGATGGGCACAAACTTGTAAATCCAATATACATAGATAGATGGGCACAAACTGGTAAATCCTGTCCAAAAGCCTTCTAACAATGCCAGTGCTGTTTATGAACCTACTGAGCTTATAACTACTGAGCTCCAGTCGACTCATTTCAGTTCAGTGAATCAAGGATAAATCAGGTCAGCCCCTGGCCTTATCAATGCATTACATGTACAGTACCACAGTATGTGGTGCATTAGAAGTAATAGGAGATTCTAAGACCTTGGCTCTTTCTAACTACATCTTCTGAGCTGGAGTAAAAGGGCCATTGTTAACAAGCAAAAGAAATGTCTATTGACTTTGAGGCCCAATGGGAAAGGCTCCCAGTGCCCTAACAAAGGCCAGTCAAAAGGTGGCCATAGACGTTACAATTACGATCATTGAGGCCCATTGGGAAAGGCTCCCAGTGCCTAACAAAGGTCAGTCTACAGGTGGCCATAGATGTTACAATTACGATCATTGAGGCCCATTGGGAAAGGCTCCCAGTGCCCTAACAAAGGCCAGTCTAAAGGTGGCCATAACAATTACAATCTTTCCTGGAAAAGATCTTTCCACCTGTATCTGACTGTTCAGACCCGGGAGGTGCCCTTCAAAGGCGCCCAATCAAAATTTTCCGGTCAGCCTGGTCGACGAGCGGATCGATATCCAAGTCTCCCACCATTCACGCACCGAATATCATAAGAGAATTTGTTTCATACAATATTAGCGGTGCGTCTATGGTCACCTTAAGGCCCTATGGATTTAGAGAGATTGCAAAAAGACAAAAACATTCATTAGAGAAATCAATCATAGATTCCCCCACCAGCCAAAAATATGGAACTGCAAAGCGTTGAGGATGAAATTTCTGGAGAGACACAGTTGTTTGTTGTTGCAATCAGATTCTCTATTACATAAGAATGATACAGCCACGGATAATACGGCAGATCATATATGGATGGATTAAACAATTGGGTAATTTAGGATAAACTCTTATAAAAGCATTGACTTCTGCATTTTGCTCCTCAATGAAAGAAGTGCAGATGGATTCCATTGCACTTCTAACAAAATAAAATAAATCTCTGTGCCATAAAACTGACTTGAGGAGCCACTCTTAACAGCAGAAAGAAAGAAATAAGGCACAATGGAGGGGGAGCCGTCTGGCTGGTATATTCCAGGCATGTGTTTACTCCATGCAGTCATAAGTCTTCCCTGTACAAAAGCCTCCATTGTGCCGAGCTTCAGTGAAACAAGGGATGTGTTCCAAGGCATGCGGAATTTTGATGATCACATTGGCTGTGGGGGGTTCCCTGCGAAGATGACTTCTCCTCTGCCTCTTGCTGTGTTTTCCTTTGGAACATGCCACCAGTTTATTCAGCTGCCGTGTTACTGACCTTACTTGCCTTCATCATCATTTGCAAAGAGCTCCATAAATCTGCATCTTGCTTTGGCCTTGAGATCTGCATGAGAATTCAAAAGGAGATTTGGCTTTGAGCAGAGAAGAACAATTTGGACAGTTTGGATTTTTTTTTTAAATAAAGACTGTCGCACTTAGGAAGGAGATTTATTAGCAGTTAAATTGAATTTGATGTTTCATTACCGGAGAAAAACACAGGGAAAAAAAACTTGATTTTTATCTGTTAGCATCGGTGCTATAACTGCTCTATTTAATTTCAATCTATGTAATAGCCATGCTTACAAATATTTGCAGTTGTTTATCAAAGGTCGAGTTGTTTTTTCCTCTAAAATTCGAGTTTTCAAGGGCATTTTTCAGTCAAACCTCGAATTAAATTCGGGTTAAAAAAACACTGGAAAAAGTCGAGGAAGTCCCGAGTGTAGTGGCACGAAACGCGTTCGTTTTTGCACACCCACTATCGTATGTATGTCACTTAGTATGTCCTAATAAAGCGGCATTGATATTAAAGGAGAACTAAAGCTTAACTAAAGAAGTAGGTAGAAATGTTGTACATTATGTTTTGGGCTTCTGTACCAGCCAAAGGCAACCACAGCCCTTTAGCAGTAAAGATCTGTGTCTCCAAAGATGCCCCAGTAGCTCCCCATCTTCTTTTCTACTGATTCACTGCACATGCTCTGTGCTGCTGTCACTTACTGAGCTTAGGGACCCACTCACAATATACAGTACACATAGAATAGAAATGTCACAATATAAGGCTGATTAGTAATTAATACAGATAATTGCTACATGGCAGCACAGAAAAAAGTGCAATTGGCATCAGAATTTAATAATCAGCCCTGTAGCATTGCTTATATTACAGTCCAACCTCATTTTGTGCTGGATAATTAGTGACGAGCCCAGCTGCTCAGAGCCCACTGAGCATGTGAGTGTTACAGACACTTTCCAAGATGGTGACCCCCTGTGACAAGTTTGAAGTCCTGGATCATTGCTGCTATAGACAAGCTGAAACTTTAGGCTCGTGCAATAAGTTCAGTATATAAAATATGGCATTTTTGGCTATATTCATTTTTAGGGTTTAGTTCTCCTTTAACACCTTTAATTTGCCCCTAGCCCCCTACATTCCCCCTTACAAAGCAAATATATGTTGGATACAGGTCCGTTATCCGGAAACCCATTATCCAGAAAGATACATATTATGGGATGGCTGTCTCCATAGACTCAATTTTATCCAAATAATCCACATTTTCAAAAATGATTTCCTTTTTCTCTGTAATAATAAAACAGTAGCTTTTATTTGATTCAAACTGAGATATAATTAATCCTTATTGGAGGCAAAATAATCATATTGGCCTATTGGGTTTAATTAATGCTTAAGTGATTTTTTAGTAAACTTAAAGGGGTTGTTCACCTTTGAATTAACTTTTAGCATGATGTAGAGGGCGACATTCTAAGATAATTTGCAACTGGTTCTCATGCTTTATTATTAGTGTTTTTTAAGTTATTTAGCTTTTTATTCCGCAGCTCACCAGTTTGCTGTTTCGGCAACCTGGTTGGTAGAGGCCAACTTACCCTAGTAATTACAGTTTGCATTGATTTGAATAAGAGACTGGAATATGGGCCTAAATAGAAAGATGAGTAATAAAAAGTAGCAATAACAATCAATGTGTAGCCACTAGCCTTACAGAGCTCTTGTTTTTAGAAGGGGTCAATAAAGGGGTCAGTTGAAAGCTGGAAAGAGTCAGCAAATAATTTAAAGAACTCTTGAAAAAATAAAAAATGAAGACCAATTTAAAAGTTGCTTAGAACTGGCCATTCTATAACATACTAAAAGTTAACTCAAAGGTGAGCCACCCCTTTAAGGTATGGAGATCCAAATTACAGAAGACCCCTTATGTGGAAAACCCCAGGTCCCATGCATTTGGGATAACAGGTCCTACACCTGTATTTTCTACACTATTGTATTTGGCACATCCCTCATTTATGGTTCAATCCGAGTAATGGGCGAATAAATTCGCTCGGAACAAATTCACCGCAAATTTCCATGTTTCAATGCCGGCGAATAAATTCATGAAACTCCTGCGAAAATTTGCTGGCGTCTAAAAATTTTGGACGCAGATCCAAAAAGTCGCTTGCGTCAAAATCTCCGCACCGCATCACTAACCGGATGCCCATTGACTTTAACGAGTCGTCAAAATTGACGCGGGCATCAATTTTCGAGTTCTGCTAATTTTTGGTGAATTATTCGCAGTTTCGCATATTTCTCAGGAAATTCACAAATTTTTTGGCAAAGCGAAAGGGGAGAAATTCGTCCATCACTACAATCCCCCCTAAATCGGGGGACTCGCATGACCACTCTTCTGTAACCCTATTCTCTTTCCATATTGTTTCCGGGCAGAACACGGGCCATTGACAAGTAAATGTTTCCATGCATTGATGATAAAAAAAATCCTGCTATACGTTTCTGCTTGTGATGTTTTAGGAAGAAGGAAGTCATTTTCCTTGGCTTGTTTCCTATGGCTATCTCCAGACCAGGAATGAGTGCCAAGACAAATGTATTTCCCCAGACCTACTAAATAAAATGTGCAATGTTTTTTATCCGTGTAAGGGTGAAGCCACACAGACAACTTGGTATTATTTCAGAAGCAGAGCCAGCATGGTGCGGTTTAAATACAGTTATTCTTAGAGAAAATAATTATAAAACAAGAACTTCTCTACAGACGGAAATATTCTGAAATCCCTATAAAAAAAAACCTGGTGAAAGTGGTCAAATAATAATTCTACATTCTACAAATGGAGCCAGTTTTGTTTTGACATAATTCCCAGTGCTTATCTAGTTCATTACAAACAGGGCACTCGCTCAGAATATGTTTTAATCCTTAATATTCAACGCATTTCAACTCCCCAAAGAGATTGGGGTCTTCTTCAGAAGGACAGCCAAAATGCCCAGGCTATGTCCCAGACGAAGACTTAATTCTGTTTCTGTGATCAGTATATCAATGTATGTAGTTATGACTTTTCCAATAAAAGATATTTTACAACAAGAGGGCCCTGTTTGTACTGATTTCTAGCAGGTGGACCCCCGTGTTGGTTAAATGTCAGTCTGACTGTAGTCAGCTGAACATTTAGGGGCCCATTTACTTAGCTTGAGTGAAGGAATAGAGGAAAAAAAACTTCGAATTTCGAATGTTTTTTTTGGCTACTTCGACCATCGAATGGGCTACTTCTACTATGACTTCGACTTCGAATCGAACGATTCGAAGTAAAAATTGTTCGACTATTCGACCATTCGATAGTCGAAGTACTGTCTCTTTAAAAAAAAACTTTGACCCCCTAGTTCGCCACCTAAAAGCTACCGAAGTCAATGTTAGCCTATGGGGAAGGTCCCCATAGGCTTAGCTATCTTTTTTTGGTCGAACTAAAATCGTTCGATCGATGGATTAAAATCCTTCGAAATGAACGATCAAACGATCAAACGATTTTTCATTAGATCGTTCGATCGAACGAATAGCGATAAATCCTTCGACTTCGATATTCGAAGTCAAAGGATTTAACTTCGACAGTCGAATATCGAGGGTTAATTAACCCTCGATATTCGACCTTAAGTAAATTTGCCCTTTAGTGATGTTGCTCTGCTTAGAAAATTAAGTTACTGAGCAAAGAAGAGTCACCTGACATTTTATCTGGTCAGTTCTAATTACAAGACTTTCCTTTTCTCAGTAACTTAAAGGGATACTGTCATGGGAAAACATGTTATTTTCAAAATGCATCAGTTAATAGTGCTGGTTCAGCAGAATTCTGCACTGAAATCCATTTTTCAAAAGAGCAAACAGATTTTGTTGTATTCAATTTTGAAATCTGACATATTGTCAGTTTCCCAGCTGCCCCCAGTCATGTGACTTGTGCTCTGATAAACTTCAGTCACTCTTTACTGCTGTGCTGAAAGTTGGAGTGATATCACCCCCCCCCCCAGCAGCCTAACAACCGAATAAGTATCCCTTCTACCAACTGCATCCCATTGGTCGGAATGAACAGCAGGTGGCGGCCTTGTTTCAAATTCATTATATTAGCAGTTTAAAAGCCGTGAATATCTTGAAAACTAGAAAAATAATATAAGTAATAAAAGAAGTACTTATTTTGATGTATACTTCTTCTTCTGTGCCCAGGAAATACAAGAAGGAGGCAAATAATTCAAAAACTATAAAAAAAAAAAATGAAGACAAATTGAAAAAATGCTTAGAACTGGCCTTTCTATAACATACTAAAATTAACATAAAGGTGAACTCCTTTAAAAGGAAACAATCCTGTCTGAAATCCCCACAGATCTGAACAACGTTTTGTTACCCACCAGTGTGCTTTTCTGCAATAAAAATTCACCACGCAGTCCTTCAGTGTAAACAGTGAAACAGTGAAAATACATATCATTTTATGTTGCAGCTACATCTGCATTTTACATTTTATACAAGAATGTCCTGACGCAGCACTGGATATCCTTTTTCACAGGGAAGGAAAACTAAATCTCAAGATTTGTAGGAAGCGTATAAAGAATTTAAAGTGAGTTTATTTTCATTTGCTTGGTTTGTATTACATTATTAATAGCCATAATAATTGGCTTACTCTTGCTGTACCCGCTGGAGCTAGCGATTTGCTCCGTTAAAAGGGAGCCATTATTATTATGAAAACTTACTCCACTGTAGTGGATGTTTAATATAGTATAAGACTTTTAATATTTTTTTCTGGTACTTGATTATATATTTAACAATTTATTTGTGAGTTGCTCAACCTAACATCATTTTTTATGGAGTGTAACCAACACAAACATGCTGTGAGTCGCTGACAGCTTTCACCTGGTTTAATAGGCTGATTCCAACACGAGTCAGCAATCTGTAATGCATTACTAACACACAGCATGTTTATTGTTTTTTTTTACAGATAGCATAGTAACTAAAGGTGGCCATACACAGGCAGATTAAAGCTGCCAATATCGATCCTTTAGACCGATTTGTCAGCAGATTTGCTGTGTGTGGGGGCATCCGACGCGTCTCTCCCCGAAAATTCGGGCAGATATCGATCGGGCTGGTTTGATTTTTCATGCAATCGACGGGCCTCATCAGATAGTTGATGCGGTCTTACCACCCGTTGACACCCATTTACTTTGTATAATTACAATACAGTATCGCCCTTCTGTTGGGCATATCGGGGACAGCTCCGCTTGTTTGGCGACCTATCCAAATGAGTAGATCTTATTGTGTATGGCCACCTTAAAAATGCTCCATCTGTGGATATTAGTAAACCTGCAATGTTTTCCATAATTTATGCTAAGCAATGGCATTCAATTCACAGTTTGCAGAAGGTACAGTATGGGGGCGATTTACTAACATTTGGATTTCCCTTTTTTCCCCCACAAATCATATTTTTTCTCTAAAGATTTGTGTTATTTTTAATTCTCTAAAACTCTAAAAATGTGAGCTTTATTAAGTGGGAAAACCACTTAAAAAAACTGTTATACAAAACTTCGGCAATTAAAGGTATGTCAACTGGAAGCTGCTCTGATCCGATTGGACATTTCTTTTGCCATTCAGATTTGTAGAAGTTTTCGGGTTTCTTCTTTTAGAGGTTTTTGTATTTTTTCAGCACATCGTTCAGCATTTTTTTCTGTTTGTACTTTTTTGATTCTGATCTTTTTCAATAAATTCCATGGCGTTTGTGGTTTTAGCGAAAACAAGTTTATTTGTGGTTTCAAAATGCTCTAATACATATATGGGACCTGTTATCCAGAATGCTCAGGAGGTTTCTTTCTGTAATTTGAATCTTCATACCTTAAGTCTACTAGAAAATGAATAGGCTGGTTTTGCTTAATAGTGTTCACAAAATGGCCACTGCCTGTTTGCTGTGATTGTGAATTTCAAGATTGAAGGAAACAAAATGTAAATAATTTATATAGAGTAAGTAGCATTTATTTGGTTTGAATAATATCATAAAAAAGGATTTGATATTATTTCTTAGGGTGACAGGTCCCCTTTAAATGTATTTGGAATGTTTCCCTTGATTTTTTTTATTTTTATCATACTTTTTCTCAGTTGCCAACCCCCTGTACCACCACAACACTTTCTACTTTTTTGCTTTTACAAAGGACTTTGCATTTTTATGAAGATAACAGAATTATATTATCATTCATCTCTAATTGTTGTTGAATCCCTGGGCCGTTATAATTTTGTTGCAGTCATGTCTTTGGCTTGTACAATTTTGTCTTCCTTTCAAAGAGTAATTTTTCTAAAATGTATGCATTTAAACACAAACAAATGTGTTACTTCCTTGTAGGGGAATTCTGGCTTATTGGTAATCAAATTATCTTATCATTTATGTTCAACAAATAAGAAATCTGAGGGCATAGTTGATAGTACACGCAAAACACATTTACATTTTTAAGGAAAATACATTTATAGTGTGGGGGTCATTTAGTTAGTACATGATACCAGAATAAAGCCCCTTAATTTTGTACTGGCCTACTTATAAGATACATGAAGTAAGGGTAGAACTCCACGGGCACCAGCTTCTGTTCCGATGTGCTAAGATGAGTAGCAGGTATCACATCAGAAGTTCCGAATCTAAGGTAAGTAATAGGAATGTTGGACGTTGTCCAAGTAATAGGAATGTCGACTGTCGGATGCGAACACTGCATGTCGTGTCTTCATCCAACAGTTGTGTCATGTCAGATGCACACAACGACAACGTCCAACATTCCTATTACTTACCTTACATTTGGCGCATCCACGTGACGCCTGCTATTCATCTCAGCATGTCGGAACGGATGCTATCATACTTACTCCAGTGGAGTTCTACCCTTATGCTGGAGGGTGGATATGGGATACAGAGCTTGGGCAGGTAGACCTCAAGCATGTCTTTGCCATGACTGGGGATCCTATGAATGATGGTTAGTCTATGTAGTTATGGAGGCTAAAGTGGGACTTCTGGAGTCATAGATATGGTTCTGAAAGGGAAGTAATGAGTTCATCAGGCAAGGTACCCTTATTGTGACCAAAGAGGAACTATACAAGGAGTGAGGCTAAAATTCTGGAACTGGTGTAGAGGCAGCACCAGGCAGAGCTGAGGCAGGATCAGGAGGGGCTGGGGCAGGACTGAGGCAGGACCAGGCAAGATTGAGGTAGGACCAGAAAAGACTGAGGCAGGATCAAGGCAAGATGAGAGTACGAGGAGCAAGAGTTAGGGACAAGCCACAGTGCTCAAGCTATAATAACACTTTTGCCAGGGTCAGATTCGGATGTGTGAGGCCCACCAGGGCTACTACCCCATTGGCCTCCACATGCCCTCTGAGCCCCCAGCCCAGTCACCCACTACCAACCACTCCCCCCACCCATGCATGCAGGAAAGCAGTTGGTGCAGTGATGGTGGAGGACAGACGGGAACCAGGTTTGCGTTAGTAGGGTCCACAAGGGCCAGAGCCCACCTGTTTAGTTTCCCATTGGCCCAGTTCGACCCTGACTATTGCTCAGGCCAGGCAATGAGGTAGAACAAGGGTTTAAATAAGGCACCGCCTGTTCTGATTGGCTGACCTTACATGACCAATAAAGCTGCTGGGATGTGATGGGAAGACCAAGTGAAAATATCAGAATTATCAGGAACCGGCTTATTGCTCTCCTGGCCCAGTAGATAAGGCAGAGTAGCTAAAAAGCAGAAGGGTCCTGATTCAGATGTCAGTAGAGCCCTACACCATGCTTCCCAGAAAAGTCTATACTAGTCTTCCAGTCTTTTGTAGCTTTAGTCCTATTAAATCAGTGGTATCAAGTATGATACTTACATGTCAGGTGGCAACCCTTGCAGCAGAATGGGACATAGATATCCAGGGATCCAGGTGTCTGCCAAGGATCTGTAGAATTGGGTTAGCCCAAGGGAACTTTTGGGAGCCCACTGTTAAAGGGTGGTTCACCTTCAAGTTCACTTTTAGTATGTTATTATTATTTTCCTTCTTTTTCTGCCTCTTTCTTGCTTTCAAATGGGGTTCACTGACCTCATCTAAAAACCAGTACAAATCTATTATCATCGCTACTTTGTAATTATTTATCTTTCTATTCAGGCCTTCAATTTATATTCCAGTCTTTTATTGAAAGCAATGAATGGTTGCTAGGGTGATTTGGACCCTAGCAACCATATTGCTGAAATTGCAAACTAGAGAGCTGCTTAATAAAAAGCTAAAAAAAACACAAATGAACACAAAAAAAACACAAATGATAAAAAGTGAAAAGCAACTGCAAACTGTCTCAGAATATCACTCTCTACGTCATACTAAAAGTTAAAGGTGAACAATCCCTTTAAGCATGACGGCAGAATTTAATTTGTTTACAGAATATTCTTTTTCTGCAAATCTGTAGCTGTACTCATGAGATGGAGCTGCCATACTGTTATATAGAAAAGATAAAAACATAATTTTAATTGTTGTAGTTGTGTTCTCCTTCTTTTACTTCATTCTTTGCTTGAAATAAAGGTAAGCCTTTCAATACATATGGCACGTAAATTTGCACATTAAGAAAATTCCTAAGGTAATGGCAGCCAAAATCAGAGTGACCGTGGGTATGACTGGTCTATACTTGTGGTCTAGTTGGAGAGTGAGATGTGTTATTTTGTTTCTACTTTTACATCAGACCCCAAAAATAATAGCTGCTGTTTCATGCCAAAAATCCAGTCTTGGTCTATGAACTCTGAAGTCAAAGACCCTCTCTAAATCTGTCCTGGACAATGTGGCAGGCTGTTCATCATGGAAAGCTTGAGCGATTGTTTACATTCTTGAGTCACTTTGGGAGGATAATCATAAGTTGCAGAGAGACTGAGAGCAAGATTGATAGACTGATGAACTGCAGAACAAGGTTCACTGGTTCCTCTCAACTCATGGATGAGTAGAGTCAGCAAATATATTTGGCCATTCACAGCATTTCACTGGGCGCAAGGGAAGATGATGTGGAAATGCATTCTTTTTTAAATACAGTGCCATTGATTTGCAACCACAAAGCAAAAATCTGTCTTGGTGCATAAGTTACTACACTTAATTGTGAGGATCCAGTCCATATAACAACATGAACTGTTTTTTGGAAGTCATTATAATGTGAAAAGGAAATTAGCCAGAACCTCTAAGAAGACACAGATATGAGCTGCAATTTAAAGCGAAATGCGTGCAGACATGGGGGACATACAAACTTGGAACTCAGGGGTCCTAGAGCTGCAAAGTAACAGCACAAACCTCTGGGTTGGGCATTTTGCTTTCTGTTGCCATTAGAAATTTTAATCCTGCGTTAAATTGTGCAGGTTTGACGGAAAAAGTTTTACTTGAAGAAATACCTACTTAAAGGGTTGGACAGGAAAAAATCTGGAGGAGTCGCCAGGAAAAGTCTGAAGGGCCCTGGTCTTGTTGCTCCCATGCAACTGCATGTTCTGCAACTGCCTGGACTTGGAAACGATACTTATTTTGGTTTGCTTGAGTCTTATATTGCTGTTGCGTTATTAGTAGTGATGGGCGAATAAATTTGCCAGGCACGAATTTGCTGCGAATTCTCGCGTTTCGCTGCCGGCGAATAAATTCGCAAATCTCTTGCGAAAATTCGCCTGCCGCTATTTCAGATTTTTTCATGAAAACTTTCGAAATGCTCGATTTTGCGTGAAAACGTCCGAATTTTACAAATTTTTCGTGAACTTTCCGTTTCCACAATTCTCCATTTCGCGAATTTTGCAAGAAATTCGCAAATGTTTCCGCGAAATGGGAGAGATTGGCCCATCACTAATTATTAGAGACTGAAAGTATTGTTGCACTCCTGACACCCTCTCAAGGTATTTCATGAGGCTGTTTCGTCTATGAAGGTTTTCATTCATGCAGGTCATGGTATATCTAGTATATCTTTGAGTTGCATGACACAATGGTGATTCTATCCCAGTAACTTCACAGCATTCACAACCGCATTGAGTTTCACTTGGCTTCATTTGTCTCTTCTTTTTAGAGACATCTGCTGTATGTACCTGGAGGAATACCAAGGACAACACCCTATGCACATCTTCCCAAGCATTCATCAGTCACTGAATCCCAGCTTGGGGCTTCAGAGATTGTCACCCTCCTTTTATAAGAGAATATTTGGTCTTGCATATTTACACAATAGAGTAGGGTTAAACATAAACGTTGATATAGAAAGAACAAAGTCAATCATTGAAGGAGATGGTATTAGGTACAGACTCTAAGCATCTTTGTCAGCTCTTTTATGCTGTTTAGGCACCACAGATTTATAGCAAAATGAGTTGTGAAACAGACAAATGCATTTATTATTTCTTTATTTCCTAAAGAAACCAATGTGGAGCAGACCATCCTCACTTATGAGGCTTCTTTGCAAATATGATGAGACATGAGTGAACTCCTTGTTCTCAATGCTTGGCAGTAGTTGCTGCTTTTTTTATATAAAAGCTAAAGTGCCAAAATATTGCATTCCTCTTGATTTAGTGATGATTTTTTTTCCGTGTAGGCAGCAAGAAAGTATATGTAACAGCACCACTTGCCTACAGCCGAAACCTATATTGGAATATGGATAATTGGTTAAAGGGTTTTGAACCCAAAAATAACATTTTGTAACTGAAAACAGTATTTGTCCCTTTCAGCAATGCAGGTTCTGTCTCTTGAAAGACTTTAGCAGGTCAGCCTTGCATGCTTCATCAAGAGCCAATAGAAAATAAAGACAGATGTTGCTTTCAATAGCAGTTACATTCACAAAAACAAACATTAAAACCACTGAAAACTTGAAATGAATTTCAGGTTGAAAGTTGTGTAGAACTACAGGAGAATGAAAGAAGAATCTCAACCCTCCAACCCACCCTAACAGGTCTCCCTCTCCATTCCTGAACTGCTCCACCAGGGACTCAGCAACTTTCCTGGCTGAAAAATGCAGAGTAGCTGTAATGTGTGGTATCCCAAAACCCAGAAGAAACCCCAAGATCCCAGTCTTGGCTCAAGCTTCTGTCTCTTAGAATCGCTTTTTGCTTCGGGAGGAGCCATCCGCTACTCAGATGGCGCAAGGTCTTAAAATGAGAGGACCAAGGGGGAAGTTCTGGGCAAGCAAGGGAACTGTAACTTATATGGGAATGATGGGGAACAGAGAGCGTAGTCATGGAACAGGCCGGGTCACTACCAATCAGTACAGGATCAGGAACCAGGAATCCAGGATAAACAGGTTGGGGTCAAAACAGTAACATGGTACTAAGTCAGGATCCGAGAGAATGGTCAGGAACAGGCAATGGTTGGTACAGGCAGCAAACAATCAGAGGTCAGGAACAGGCAAGGGTCAAAGAACAGATAATCAAACTTCAATTACACCCAAGAACTATCAGGAAATAGACCTACATTGGGCAATAATTCAGTGCAGAGTAGGGGGTTTAATAGCCAGACTAATGGCTTACACGGAATACCCAACATGAGCATGTGGAGTTGAAGCCCATAAAAATCATGTTTCAAATGCACTGTGTTGGTGACCACAGTGAAAAGAACCAACATTGGTGCTCGCCAACACTGCTGCTCTACTCTGAATTTTTAAAAAAAGTAGCTACTATTTGATGAAAGCCTGGTGGTACAGTTTGGGAAGGCAAAAGGAAGGCCTGTTGAGGCGATTGGGCTTCTTCTCAGGTTTCAGTTCTCTTTATTTCTTTTATTAAGGCAAAATGTTGGAGCAAAAGTTTAAGAAAAACCTCAACCCCCTGCCTAAAGGTCTCCCTCCCCATTCCTGAACCATACCACCGGCAATTTAGGTCTTCTTCACTGCAATCCCCAACATGAGCATGTGCAGTTGAAGGTCATCAAGATCTTGCTTCAACTGCACATTCTCTGTGTTTTGGACCACAACGAAGAGGACATGATGTGGTGGTGCTCACCAACACTGCTGCGCTAATCTGCATTTTTCAGACAGGAAAATTTGTAGCTGCCATTTAGTAAAACCCTGGTGGTGCAGTTTAGGAGAGCAGCAGGAGGACTGTGGATGCGACTGTGGAGGCTTTTTTATACTTTCATTTCTTTCACTAGCAAAATGTTAGTTTTGGAATTATATTCCAGTCAAGGCTTAGCGATGATAGCAAACGAGAGTCAGACGAGAGAACGCTTGATTAAAACATTCTTTATCAGGTACCAGAAAATCTAATTTGTGTGAAGAATTAAACTGGATTGTAGAAAATATTAAACTTGAGGAATTATGTGAATAAATTGTAAATTACTGAATGTTTTTAGAGGCATTGCAATATGACATTTGTCACCGTCTTGCAACCGCGTTTTCTACAACGTAATTTGCTCCCATTATATATAGGATATTTGGTGCTCTACTTTATTTCGTTGATTTTAATACAGGGCTGCACCATAAATCATGGGGCGCCGCTCTAATTGGCTTTAAATAATTGATCAGTGTAATGTGTCTTTTATTTGCATTATGGATGGAAGTTCCTTTATCTTCTGTACTTGTTGATAAAAGTTAATGTCCTTGTTGTTTTCCTTGATGTATAACGTAACATTATCTGACTCTAATTGGAGAGATGTATTAGATCCGAGCCTGAATCTAAAGGACTCTGTAATACAGTGTCTTTATCTTGTTTATTGACTGTAGAGCTTTCGTCTTGATAATATTCTCTATAGGACAAGGATGGACATTTTTTATCATCTTATTGTATCATGTGACATATATATATCATCTAATATTTTACTTTATTTATTATTTATTTTCTGTTTAAAGGAATAAAACTAAATACAACATCCCTTCTAATGAAGCTGCATAATTAGCTGTATAAATATATACCAGATATTGTAATTTTAGCGCCGTAGCACAACAATGGCATACACTGTATGTTGGCAAAAATGTAGGTGGTATTTTTTAGTGGAAGGTTGGAAATAAGCAGTGTAGATAGGGCAAAAATTATACAAACGAAGTTGCTTATAGCAGGTCTATCTATGACATAAAAAAACTTTAATTCAAAAGTGAAAGAGCAAATTACAAGAATGGGTGCAAAACTGATTGGATGTTGATGTTATGGTGATGGTAAATTGAATATTTTTTAATTGGACCAGTGTTGTTAGTGGAGTCTTGCAGGGGTTCTTTGCTTTTTAACTTCTTTGTATGACCTTGATGTGGGCATTGAAAATGCTGTCTCCAGTTTTTACTGTTGATACTAAATTGTGCAAGTTTCATGCAGGATGTTGCCAGTTTGCAGAGAGAGATTAGATTACATTGGAAAACTGGGCAGCAAACTGGAAAATGAGGTTCAGTGTTGATAACTGCAAGGTTACGCACTTTGGTTGTGAGTTGGGGTCTCCTAATTTGAGAAGGAACTGGGGATTTTTGTGGATAACAAGTTGTCTAATTCCAGGCAGTGTTCAGTCAGTGATTGTAATGGCACCAAGCTGTGAAAGGACGTGGGCAGAGTGTAGGACTCACACACACACAGCTCCTTTAGGGAATGACACTCTTTATTGTAGATCCTGTGTTAGCCAGTCAACATTTAGTAGTTCTGCCTGCAAATTCTGCCAGGGTTGGGTATGGTACTGCTGGTAACTGGAACATGTGGGTATAGCTGTGATGGTTTATAGCTGGGCAGTCTCTGTGATCTTCCATGTATATAAAAAGATTAATATCTGGAATTCTTGGCAGTCAAGAACGGGAACAGTCCCTGTCGTAAATGCAGAATAGGGATTGATTATTTTTGCCAACTACAAAGGCAGCTTCCAGAGGGGGCCAATCACATGACATTTTGGGTGGGCCATTATAAAGACCAAACCAGCCCTGACTTGTGATAGAGCTAATTACAGTTAATACTGCTGGGCCAATAGCATGCCCACTTTAGTAGTATAGGTTCCAAACAGTAACCAGATCTTTCAAGGGGACTTTGGGCCAACTATGTATATTGTATTACTTGTCAAACAGAGGGTCCTGGCTTTGTTTGTCCACCCAGTGGTGGTCAATTACCTTGAGAGGACTGGAACACGGGACTGGCTACACTTAACATTCAGAGCAAAGGTTATCCGTTAAAATATATTTGGTGCAACAGTTAGGAATGGGTATTGGGAGACATCGAAGCGTCTATATAACAGTTCCGATTTTTCCCTCCCGATTAAAAATGTGTTTTATCACAAAGACTACTAAAGCAAATAAAGTACTGTCTTAAAGATCATTTTGCCCATTTATAGGCCCCTGGTAAGGCCTCACCTTGGGTATGCAGTGCAGTTTTGGGCTCCAGTCCTTAAGAATGATGTAAATGAGCTGGAGAGAGTGCAGAGATGTTCCACTAGACTGGCAAAATCAAACTAAAAGGAAAGACTATCAAGGTTGTGGTTGTTTTCTCTGGAGAAATCCACGGACACAGTTGACATATGCCAAATGAGAAATTGATGCCATCCCCTCTATGAAAGAATATGCTACAACAATATTCACAAAAATTGGGTGCCAACCGGTGCTTGTATTGGCACATAGTCCATAATTTTGAGTGGATGCTAGTTACTGGGTGCCCATATTTAAGCTGGAATGTGGCAATAACTAATGAGGGTAGACCCCAACCCCTCCAGATGCAGTTTTCTGTGTGCCTTCACATCTGCACAAGAGTCCAGAGAGCCCCGAGGAGGTGTGGGCCCAGTGTGATTGCACCTCCAGTAGTGACGCCCCTGGAATGTGGGCATTTTGGATAAAACATGGTACCCTAATATCATACCTCCCAACTGTCCTGTTTTTCACGGTACAGTCCCGATTTTGACAAATGTCTGCACTGCACTGGAATGGCAGAAAAAGAGACAAAGTTTCTAACTTAATTGGCTTTTGGCAGAGAGCCTAGAATACATACTTAGATACTTGTGTAAAAATATAAGATAAGCAGGTCTCTTGGGAGAACTTAGACTCACAGTTTAAAGGGCAATTCACCTTCATCGGCAAAACTGTAATAACACATAAAAACCACAAAAATGTGTTCAAACTTTCATAATCTGCCAAATTTTGTAAAATGGACATGGTAATAAGAGAGTGTGGTTAAAAAATGGGCGTGATCAAAACATTTCTGTGCTGCAAATCTTTTTGTCCCTCTTTCTATTTCCAAAATGTTGGGAGGTATGTAATATATTTAAACTTATCACCCAAGGCAGTAAGAATAAAAAATGAAAAAAACTTAGTCTGTACCTGAAGACTCAAAAACAACTTGGTAGCAAAGTCACAGAGTTTAACTTTCCACCTTAAGTGAGAGGTGAACTGAGCTTTACATACAAGATAATGGACACACGCATGCATACACAACATGCTCTTTTCTTTCCCATTTTCAATTTGCTAAGTCAGTAATTGTGCTAATAATTCTCCCGGCATTGCAAATTAAGGTCTGTGCAGTTTTGTTATTTTGTATTTTCAATGTGACCCAGCTGTTTGCTATTGCCGTCATCTGTAAATAAAACACCTCGCTATTGATCCATTCAAAAGTTGCCAAATACTGCAAAGCGAATGCTAACGGAAAGAGAACACATTGTTTCTTGGCTCAGGCTACTGCCTATAAGGGAAAAATAGCTTTGGTGCTGGGAAACCTTAGCAAAATGCTTACTGTTGCAAACATATTTTCTCTCATATCTATGTAGTTCCGTTATTCTCAGTTTCTTCTGCTATTTCATGCCAAGACCCTCATTATCTGCTTATAGTTCTTTACAAGATTGTTTCTCTTTTTTTTATTAGATGACACATTTTCCTTACTTCTTCTCACTGACTATACAAAGTTACTCCTCATTTTATACTCATTATACTCACTATAAAGAATAGATCTGCTCATTTTGTGTGGTCACCAAACAAGCAGATCTTTGGCAGCGTCTTGTTGGGCCAAACATTTAGCCCCTGATCCAATGATTGGAACCTATGCAGAGCCACCAGGAGAGGACTGCTCAACTATATATATATTTCTAGACTGGCTAGATCAGGAATCCCCAACCTTTTATACTCAAGAGCCAAATTCAGTTGTAAAAAGAGTTTGAGCAGAAGCACCTGCGAGTTCCAAATAAGGGCTGTTATTGGCTATTTGGTAGCCCCTATGTGGACTGGCAACCTACAGGAGACTCTGTTGGTCAGTACTCCTGTTTGTATGCAATCAAAACTTGCCTCTAAGCCAAGGTTTAAAAAATAAGCACCTGCTTTGAGGCTACTGGGAGCAAAATCCAAGGGGTTGTAGAGCAACATGTTGCTCGTGAGCCATTGGATGGGGATCACTGGTCTACAGTAGAAACTCAAACTTATCTGATGGATATCTGGCTGATATTTGTCCAGTTATTGGTCAGGCATGCCATGTGGAAGGACCCATGGATACACCAATAAGCTGTTGATGAGCTAGAAAGGTAGATTTGCCAGCTTTTGTCAGCCTGTGTACGGCCACTTTAAATATAGGAAATTTAGTTAAAGAGTGGCTTCACCTTCTTCCTATGGAATTATATAGTAGAATACTGGCAAATCTCCACATTGAGTATGACAAATGGGAGTTGCACCTGCTGGAAGCTAGTGTTTGGCTGTCTATACTGCCCAGTAACACCACATTATGACCCATGGGCTGCTGCTCTGCACAGGGATGAAGTGGGCTGTCTGGGGCCTGAAGGCCTCTCTTCCCGGCATCTACCAGGTTCTGGCATGGGAGTGGCTATGTTCCAGTAGGGCAGTAGCGGGAACAGGCCAGGTTGCAGAGGCCCAGAAGGCCAGGCCTTATGGGTTTTTTTCTTGTTTCCGACACTGGCTTTGTACCCCCTGCTGATTTCCTATAAGGTCTTATAACTTCAATAGGAGAAGCATTTGATGTGATAAGGAGAGCTATAGCCAGCTAAATAATGGCATTTTAGACAAGACTGAAAGTACCAGCTGAGACAATGACAGCATTATTTAATATAATAGCAACACAAAAGCAAAACAATTATACAGTTAATTTCTCTGTGTTTCCACTTGCCAAACTGAAAGTGAAAATTCAAAAATTTCTTGATGAAAAAGAGCAAAATGTTTGTCAGGAAGCTGCTTAGATATCACACAGAATTCTGCTGATGTGGATTGTCTCCATTATGAATAATAGGCACCCAGTCCCTAGTGATCATAATACATTGATATAAATATGGTCCATGATTTGAGGAAGGAATTAGCTAATTAACTGGAATTGAACCTGACCACCTCTGCCCTCGTAGGTAAAAATGTTAGCAGCAAGGGAAGTTGAGAATACAACAGCGGTGAAGAACATGTGATATACAGGCATCTGAAAGGTCAAAACACATCCTTTATTGGGAAAACTCCAAATCACAAGCATTCCGCATAACAGATGCTATACTTATATACATATAAGATTAGATTAGGGTATTTTCACATATTTTCAGAGCATATGAAATATAGACATGCAAGCCTTTTCCAATTTGCCACCTCTCCAACCCCTCCTGATCTATATAATAATAGCATTATTATACAGGCCTACCGCTAAGGACATCATCTTCTATTTCTGCTACAAAATCAGTGTTGTATTTTTTCTTGGTAGTCTGATCTAATGAGTTAAAGAGCTTTATCCTTGTTGGGCACACAAGCAACTCACATGAATTGCTCCAACCTTTTATCAGTCTTCTCATTAGAACTGAGCAGGGAACGCAACAAGGAACCGGTAATTAAAACTGTGAATAGCTTGGAGGAAGAGTGAGATTACATTAAAAATCTGCTCAAAAGAGCACAAATGAGTGAGTGTCAGTGGCCATCCCAGGAATTCTGAAGAGTCACACTGGGAAAGGACCGTTATGATATTCTTCACTGTAATGTTTTTCAATTCATTGCCTGAATTAAGAACTAAATTACTTTGCCTGAGAGCACAGTCAGCACAGAGAGAAAATAAGGAGCTTGTTATTCATAAAGCATTGTGGCTGCTCTCCTCCCACTGCGACTTTTCGTCGTTAAGCTGGAGAACGATAATTAGAGAGTATCAAAAGAGTTTGTACATGCATCCAGCTTACTTTGTCATGCAATTTAAGATTGTAAAATCCCTTTTTGATATATGGAGTTTAGGCTTTGGAGAGTTTAGGAGGTTTGTTGACCCATTCATTGGGCTTATGTTGAATTTATGAGTAGAATGTTCATTCAAGTTTTGTTCTTTTAACCAAACTGAAACAAAAAAAGAATCTCACTCCAACTTCAAATAATGAAGTAGGAAGAAAAGTTTGTGAGCTTAATCATCAGGAGCTTGTGCTTGAGTGGGAGAAGGATGATGGGATGAAGAAGGGGACTCTCAGATCTTACGAGATGAAACTGCTGATTGATGTGTCTCGGCATGGGATCTGCACTCTGTCCCTTTATCCATCAGATGGAGAATCATAAAAGGCGCATTTAGCTTGAGTAACTTTAATGGCAAAAAGTAGCAGGACAAAGCCGTGCTGATTGTCGGAAGGCTTTTGTTCTGCAGAGGGTACTCCTTACTTTCAGCTTTAACAAAAAGTGAGAAGAAATACCATTTAAAAAAAAGAGAAAATGTGAAGTCGCGCAGGGACAATCCTTGATGTATTTTGGCTGCATCATTTCTTTTCTGTTCAAACGCACAACAGAAAAAAAGACACGGCAAAAGATGGGTCATTTTTATTGCATTTTTAATGCATTTTCCCTGCAGATTTTTGTCCTGTGCTGAGAAAAAAAAGTGTTTTGTCATAAGGCAAAAGTCATATACACAAGAGCACTTGTCCTTCTCTGTAGCCACTGCCTTCTGCTGGGTACCACCTGGTCCAACTGGCAGATTGCAGGCACAAGGTAGTCCAAGGTTGAACTTGGGGCGGGGGAGGGGAGGGCACACAGTCTGTGTGTTATTAATCAGTGATTTTGGCTTCCATAAGACTCATTTCTTCTGCACCAGTCACCCCGACTACTAAGTCTTTAAGCTAGAGGTGCCAAACCTTTTTACCTGAAAGTCCCAGTACAGTCATTTTTTACTCTCTTTAGAACACCTTTTTGTGCTCCCCTTTTATTATTTGCTGAAAAATAAAAAATGATTTCACCATTGTCACCATATACTTATCTAAACGTGTGGTTCTGAGAGATTTCAAGGGAAAGTTAACCCTATCTTAACATTCACAACTTAAGCGGTTTTAAAGGGGAAAGTTAACCCTATTTCACTAATTGTAGAAAAAGACATTGGTGAAAGGAAAAACGTTTTATTTTTCAGCAAATATTGAAAGGGAAGCACAAAAAGGTGTTACAAAGAGAGTAAAAAATTACTACACTATATATATTTATATATTTTGTTTTTGTTTGTTTATTTATTTATTTTTTCTTGCTGTCTTTTCTCGAGCTTCTTAGGGAGCAATGTTTCATCATTTTGGATTATTTATCATTTTATAACTGGTTGGAGAACGGAAAGAAACAGTTAGAGGATTGAACTTTCCTTGAAAAAACTGTTTTGTGGTGTTGATTGGTAGCCAGAAAGAGGTGCTGTGAGTGTGATGGGCGAATAAATTGGCCAGGTATGAATTTGCGGCAAATGTCCGCATTTCGCCATCTGCAAATACATTCGTGAAACTTCACGAAAAAGCTTGCGTCAAAATTGGCACGTGTCAAAAATATTCTACATTGACTTTAATGCATTTGGACAAAATAGACATGTGTATAAAAATTGTCGCAGGCATCGAAATTGACACACGGCAAAATAATTTTAATGCCCAAACTTTTCGCTTTTTGCCCATCACTAGCTGTGACCGCAGGTGTAGGTTATAGGTTGGCCAGTCCTACTTATGATGTCCATTTTGGCCTTGGTCCCACCACAGAGGACAGGCAGCCATATACACCAAGCTGTTCCATTTAAGCTCGCCTCTACTCTCACTTTTGATGATTTTGTTTTTCTATAAGTCGCATTCAGCTATATATTTCCCCAGAAACTGACACAGAGGCACCCAACTGTGAGCCATCTCAATCTTTGCTAATGATATTATATTGTGATCCAGACAGTAACTTTATGCATGCCTCAGGCTTACATTATGCATCTTTAAGTTTAGATTTAGTCCTTAATTACAAACTAATTATCATTATTAGCCAGCTATAACTTGAATGATTATTACCAGCCTGCTGCTTCCCACACATCGAGCCGTACACACTGGAAAAACGATGTTTATATTAGATGCGTTGTCAGTGCCTCGAAACACAAGAGAACACACAATTACAACATTACAATTTTATTAAAAATAAATGTTTCTGTAAATATGTAATGGTTTTGGTTGCTTTTTATACTGTTAAGGAGTTATAGACAAGGCTTAACAATCGGGTGAAATGTACCCTGTGGCCACTGGGCCCTGACTAATATATAATCTCCCTGTCTCCTTCTCTATATATAAATATATACATATTTGTGTGACAGGTCATCTTCATGGATTTATGGGACCCAGTGACTTAGAGTTAGGGCCTAGATAAACGCTTGTTTCTCCAGCTGGATTAAGTATGGCTACATTTGCCTCTTCTAGAGTCGTCTCCCACTTACCGTTAATCAATGCAGCCATCGGTTAGTTAGTTTGTTACTTAAAACTAAGGGGGAAATGACTAAAGGGTGAAGTGGCTAGACTCTGGCACAAATTTGCACTCTAACGCCTGGCGAAAGAGAGTTAATACCCAAATTCACATAGTTTTTGATTTTACTGACTGTTACCTCTATCGCCAGACTTGCCTTCACCACCTCAGACCAGGCAAAGTGCAATAGAGTAGATAGGAGTTCCTCAAAAATAAGTTGAAAATTTTTCTAAGTTCCACAAAATGCTGGCGTCTTTTACTTTTTGCAGGGTGATTTTTTTGGGGTACCCTCCTTCTCCCCTACATTTGATAACATATGGCACCTAAACCAAACTGTGGGCATAAGTGTAGGGCATTATAACACCTCTATATAATTTTATTAAGGTTCCCTGGCCTTGTTAGTGTAATAGTAGTTGATGCAACATATAACTTTAACTGCACGCCGTATGCAAATTAGCATAATTCGAACTGCTGAG
Source organism: Xenopus laevis (assembly GCF_017654675.1). Lineage (NCBI taxonomy): Eukaryota > Metazoa > Chordata > Amphibia > Anura > Pipidae > Xenopus > Xenopus laevis. The sequence goes on from NC_054383.1 coordinate 19,327,938, forward strand.
CTTATTTTCGCAAGCGGAACTTCGCCAGCGTTCGTTACCCTGTGCGCGACTTCGGATCTTCGTGAATTAGCGTTGTCCCGGTGAATTTACGCCTGGCGAAGTGTTGCGATGTGCGCGAAGCCAGCTCTGGCGAATTTTCGCCGGTTAGTGAATCTGCCCCCGGTCTTTTCCTGGAATTGGGATATCTAGACAAGAAGGTAAATACCACAATACAAGTGATGGGGGATAATAAACAGAAGGGAGGAACATATTACAAGTATAGGATCCGTTATCTGGAAACCCATTATCCAGATAGCTATGAATTACCGGAGGACATCCTTTTTCTCTGTAATAATAAAACAGCACCTTGAACCCAACTAAATTCTTCTTGGTGGCAAAACAATCCTGTTGGGTTTAACTAATGTTTTTAGTAGACTTAAAGGGGTGGTTCACTTTTTAGTCAACTTTTGGTATGTTATAGAATGGCCAATGCTAAGCAACTTTTTAATTGGTCTTCATTATTATTTTTTTATAGTTTTTGAATTATTTGCCTTTCTGACTCTTTTCAGCCTTCAAATAGGGATCACGGACTCCCATTTAAAACGAATACTCTGTAAGGCTACAAATATATTTTTATTGCTACAATTACTTATCTTTCTATTGAGGCCTCTCCATTTCATATTCCAGTCGATTAAGCATATCAGTGCATGGTTGCTATGGTAATTTGGACCCTAGCAACCAGATTGCTGAAATTGCAAACTGGAGAGCTTCTGGATGAAAAGCTAAATAACCCAAAAACCCAAATAATAAAAAAAAATGAAAACCAATAGCAAATTGTCTCAGAATATCACTCTCTGTATCATACTAAAAGTTAATTCAAAGGTGAACAACCCCTTTAAGGCATGGATATCCAAATTGTGGAAATACCCCTTATCCAGAAAACCCCAGTTCCTGAGCATTCTGGTTAACAGGTTCATTGTGTACAATGTAATCGGTAAGTCTTCTCAGGGACTCGAGGCAAATAGTGTAATTTGTTATTCCGAGTCAATATGGTAGGCTCTTCTTATACCTCAATATACATGGAGATGAGTTCAGACTGCAGTATTCCTGAAAGAGGGGTAACCAATTGCCCCTCGTATATATCTGTCCAGAGGCCATTTTAATGACGTTGGTAGTTACAGACAACTTTTGAAAACTCTATCTATGAAGCATAGGATATATCTGAATGTAGTGAATCAAACTGAAGCAAAATAACAAGTTGTAAAAATTCACAAATTTTGCAAAAACAGCAGGAAAAAATCTGACATCTAAAATACATTTCAAATGTTAGTAAGTGTCCTAGAAATTAATTCTACTTTATATCAAACTACACTGAATAAAATAAAACATTGTAAAGGTTCAGTGTTATTTTTAGAAAAATGTATTGAAATAATTAGACAGAATATTTGGATGGGTTAATGATTTCAAAAATGCAGTTCATCTAGATTTTTATATAACCTTTTATTGTGGAGACATCATTGGTGGGGACAACCCTTCATTGTGCTGTTTAGGGCTTCATATACAACAAAGAGTGTTTTGTGCGCTTGTCTAAAATGTGCGCTATAGAGGCGGTCGCACAACTCCATTGTTGGTTCATCCAATCTTCTATTGTTGGAGAATCTTTGCTGCTGAGTTTACCTGAAAATATGCTGAGCGCAGATGTTTGGGGGCATTATGTTAATGCTGCATAATCCATATTAAAAATATTAAAAGGACCAGATGCTTTCTTTCCTATTAATAGATGGTTTTCCTAATGGCTCAACAAAGCATTCATTCATCAAGCAAACCCGTGAAAGACAATGTCAAAAGTTGAAGCTGTTTCATGTCTGGACTACACGTATGGGATCCGTTATCTGGAAACCTGTTATCCAGAATGCTCAGAATTAAAGAAAGGCCGTCTCCCATAGACTCCATTATATCCAAACTGTCCAAATTGTTAAAAATGATTCCTATTTCTCTGTAATAATAAAACAGTAGCTTGTACTTGATCCCAACTAAGATATAATTAATCCTTATTGGAAGCAAAACCAGCCTATTGGGTTTATTTAATGTTTAATTGATTTTCTAGTAGATCCAAATTATGGAAAGATCTATTATCAGGAAAACTCCAGGTCACAAGCATTCTGGATAACAGGTCCCATATCTGTACTACTTTATTTATGAGTAGATTGTTCATAAAGTTGACCCCCCCTAGGAGAATAGAGCCCCTACAGGTTGATGTTGGGTTTCCCTGGAGTAAAAGTGGTGGAGGAGTTTAAGGTAGGCCCACTAATTATGTGTAAAACCCATTAGTTAATTTTAGCCAGGGTAGGGCTATATCCTTTTTTGAGTTGCAACAGGAGCAACAGTGAGAGAAAGGGAGCTTTGGAAGCTAACCTTTAATAGTTCCCTCAAGAGTTTCACCAGTTTTCTAGCTATGGTGAGCCTTTAAGTACAGAGAAGTCTTTCTGTAGTGTGATGGAGGGTTCCCAGTATTCAATTTATATATTTAGAGTTGTATTGATGGACATCTACAGAGGGTTCAGCTAACATCTGATTCCACAAAGAGATACATAAAGTCTTGATAGGAGGCTAAAGTTGGCCTCATCTAGATTATGGTTAAACTTTAACCATACTTCCTGACCACCTGTTGGGGTCATCTGTCCTGTTTGAAAATGTCATCTTTAATTCCTGTGGTTGATTGCTGGAGTTGATGGCCTGAACTAACAGCACATGAAAGATGGCCCTGCACATGTATGCTATCTCTTCAGTCAGATAATGTCCAACCTAAGTCAAGCAGGCCGCATGTAATAACCTGATGTGTAATATACAGGTATGGGATCCGGGATCCCTGCAGGTTTTATAATTTTTGGCATGGCCACTGACTCCAATCCATTTGACCCAAGACTGGAGAGCATGTTAAGTAGTCTAAGCTGAGAAGAACAGAGCATGCTCAGTAGCTAACAGCCAAAGTAAATTCCCAAGAGAAGGACAGAAGGGGGCAGAGGAGAAGAAGGAATCCAAAGTGAAAACCCCAGGTCCCAAGCATTCTGGATAATTGGTCTCATACCTGTAAATGAATGCAAAACAATATATATTATTTATGCTTGCTTTATATATTCTTTATACAAGCTGTACTTCTGCTTCCCAGTTCTTGTCCTTACGTCTGTGTTACATTCAAAACTAAGTGTTTTCAGCTGAACACATAGCAGGCTAAATATATATTATATTGCTGAGAATTACTATAATTTATGAAACCTATTTTTCTGTCAAAGTACATATAAAAGCTTTTTTTCCCTCCCAAGCTGATGGAATAAAGGCAATAATTCACGTGTGGTTAAAAGATGCATATAGGGATACTCACTTTTTATTTATATTTTTCAGAGTTACTCTTACATAGATATGATAGATAGATAATTGATAGATAAATAAAGGGTTGGACTGGGCCGGCGGGGCACAGGGAAAAAACCCGGTGGGCCCTCGCTCTTGTGAGCCCTGCCAGCCCAGATCCGCTCCCTGCCGAATCTTCCAGCAGAATCTCCCTGCCGATCTCCCTGCTGTGACCTCCCTTTATCGAGCAGGTCGCGGCAAATACAAAGTGTGCACATGTGCGGTACGGCAGGGGACTCACTGAGGGGCCCAACTTGGCAGGGGACCCAGAGGGGGGGGCCTGCGACAGCAGCCTGGTGGACCCCAGGCCCCCCAGACCGAATCTGGATAAATACTGTAGATAGATATTTATTTTCACTTAGGATTCCTTCTCCTCCTCTACCCCACTCTGCCCCGATACTTTGGCTTTTGGCTACTGAGCATGCTCATTTCTTCTAAGCTTAGATTACTAAACATCCTCTCCAGTCTTTGGTGAAATGGATTGGAGTCAATGGGCATTTTTTTTTTTGCCATACCAAAAAATACAAAACACACAGGGAAATTCTAACACATTTGTCAGTTGCTAAAAAAAATCTCCTCATTCATATTTATAATATATTTTGCCAGTGTTGTGCTATTTCCTATAACATTATTGGTTCAGATTTTATATATGTAGCACAGGTATAACACCGTTATCCAGCAACCTGTGATCCATAAAGCTCAGAATTACGGAAAAGCCATCCCATAGACTCCATTTTATCCTAAATCCTGCAAAAAAATTTAATAAAAATCCTGCAAAAATCCTGGATTTGGGTAATCCCTAATTTTAATGAGAGCTTTATGGCAGAAATGTAAGCAGTGGAATAAATTGAGGCACAAGACAGACTGATGAGTTCTATGGGTAGACGGATGCCATACAGTTTGTTCCCTTCCCTTCTATACTGTTCCTGTCCCTCAGTTTATGCTAGTCTTTCTTTCCTGTTCATAAATGCTCATATTTAATACAACCATTACGTCTTACAGTCACAGCAGAATTGTATGCCTGCAGGCTGGGGAGATCTAGCCATTTAAAATTAATTTGTCAATTACATCGTTAAAATGTAATACGGGGCTATGCAGCACTCTGCTTCTGTCCGCACACCAACCTGAAACGTCTCAAGCAAATTAAATGTGGCCTTTATACCCTGGCTAATTAGCCAAGTATTGGTTAACGCTGGCTCCTTTGCATACATTCACCATCACTTTAGATTTTACAGCCTTGAAAGTGCATTGGAAATGTCATGATACAGTCTGATGGAAAAGCATTCATGCGGTGCCTGGAGAATCCTGACATCCTACTCAACAGCCAGAGCCTTTAAAAAAAATTAAAAAACAGTTAAATCAAGGCCAGAGCAGGCAGGGCAGTGATGTAGGACCTCCAGTCATACAATTGTATGTATATTCACATGTTATTGCTTCATACACAGGACTCAAGCAGCAAGCCAAAACTGTATCCCCCCCACTCCATTCCTCTATTGTTGTGTCCTAGCATTATTCAAGCCTCTCAAAACGATTAATTTAAAAGTGCTTTTTCGGGTGCTATTGCCTATTTGTATTGTCGTTTTTTTAAAGATGTTAGCAGTTTTTTGACACTGTAGGGGAACAAAATGTTAGAAAAAGAGGAAAGTCTTCTGATGTCACTTTGTTTTAGAAAAGACCAGAGAAGAGTTATCCGACTGTTTCCAGAAGAGCGACATCAGAAGACTTTCCATTCCTTCTTTTGTGGATTTCTCCTGACTATCAGGTCGGTCAGCTGAACTGACAAGCAGATGGCGCTATTGTATTAATTTAATTATAGCAGCAGTATAAAAAAAACTGCTAATCTCTTTAAATAAAAGTAAATAAAAGTATGTGAAAGTATGTTTTTAAGTATGTTGTTCACCTTTTAGTATGACATAAAAAGTGGTTTGCATTTGATCTTCATTTGTGTTTTATTAATTAATAATTTACCTTTTTGCTCTTCAACCTAAAATTTTTTATCAGCTATGTGGTTGCTGGGGTTCAAGTATCTGGGCAGTGGTTTGAATGAAAGACTTAAAGATAAATAGGAGAAGGCCTGAATGGGATGGGACCTGTTATCCAGAATGCTGGGGACCTCTGGTTTTCCAGATAAAGGATCTTTCCGTAAGTCTACTAGAAAATCATGTAAACATTAAATAAACCCAATAGGCTGGTTTTGCTTCCAATAAGGATTAATTATATCTTAGTTGGGATCAAGTACAAGGTACTGTTTTATTATTACAGAAAAAAAGGAAATCATTTTAAAAAATGTGGATTATTTGGATAAAATAGAGCCTATGGGAGACGGCCTTTCTGTAATTCGGAGCTTTCTGGATAACGGGTTTCAGGATAACTATAACAATGAAACTTTATAGACAACAGCTTTTTGGCTGCTGAGGGGTCATTAAATTAAAATAGGGATGCACCGAATCCACTATTTTGGATTAGGCCGAACCCCCCAAATCCTTCACGATAGATTCGGCCGAGTGCCGACCCGAACCCGAATCCGCATATGCAAATTAGGGGTGGAAAGGAGAAAACATTTTTTGCTTCCTTGTTTTGTGACAAAAAGTCACACAATTTCCCTCCCGTCGATAATTTGCATATGCAAATTAGGATTCGGATTCGGTTCGGCTGGGCAGAAGGATTCGGCCGAATCCGAATCCTGCTGAAAAAGGCAGAATCCCGAACCAAATCCTGGATTTGGTGCATCCCTAAATTAAAACCATTTTAAAAGTTAAGAGCAGGATATGAGATAACAGTGAATTATATCTTTAAATTCAAAAATATTTGTGGTTATTGAGCTATTTAGCTTTTTTCTTCAGCGGCTCTCCTGTTTGCAATATTAGCAGGGATGCACCGAATCCACTATTTTGGATTTGACCGAACCCCGGAATCCTTTGTAAAAGATTAGGCCGAATACCTTATGTAAATTAAGGGTGGGAAGGGGAAAACATTTTTTACTTCCTTATTTTGTGACAAAGTCACGCGATTTCCCTTCACACCCTTAATTTTGCACATTCAAATTAGGATTCGGATTCGGTTCGGCCGGGCAGAAGGATTCGGGGGAATCCAAATCTTGCTGAAAAAGGCCAAATCCTGGCCGAATCCTGAACCGAATCCTGGATTCAGTGCATCCCTAAATTAAAACCACTTTAAAAGTGAGATAACAGTGAATTATATCTTTAAATTCAAAAATACAGTATGTGACTTTCATTGTCTGTAAGGTTGCAACCGCATTTACGTTTCCCATTTTCCAGATTTCTCTCCCCCCCTTGTTTCAGCTGGATAAACGAAGGAGAAACTTGTACATGATTTGATTTATGAAGATGTTTCCCACAACATATTAATCTTCAGACAACTCTGCAAAGTCATCCAAACAGTAATGTGTGTGTTTGCAGGTCTGCTCCTGCTAAAATGAATTCTTCTCTGTTCCGCTTTGTCTAGGAGAGAATGTGGAAGGTAAATTGGAATCGTCAAGGCAACAAACGGAAAAGGAAAAGCATGAACATTATGAGATAATAGTGCCTTATCTGCTGAGGGGAGAACAGTGGAAAGCAATAGGTAGCGTTTCTACAAAGGTTAGTGTTCATTTTCTCTTTCCCCTATGAAATAAACCCTGGCAAATGAAAAATGACTATTGCACGTATATTGCATATTCTCAACCGGAGAGAGATGTTGTATAAAATGTTTTATTTTGATATAAAGGGGCATAAAATTCACTTTTAGTCGGCGGTAGAAAGTCTGCAGTTGGTTTTTAGCTTTTTATGTGTTTTTAATATAAAAATGTATGAAGTTGTACAAGAATGGGACCTGTTATCCAGAATGCTCGGGACCTGGGGTTTTATGGATAACAGATCTTTCCGTAAATTAAATCTTCATACCTTAGGTCTACTAAGGTTTTGCTTCCAATAAGGATTAATTATATTTTAGTTGGGATCAAGTACAAGCTACTGTTTTATTATTATAGAGAAAAGGGAAATCATTTTCAAAAATCTGGATTTTTTGATTATAATGGAGTCTATGGGAGACAGCCTTTCTGTAATTTGGAGCTTTCTGGATAATGGGTTCCCGGTTAATGGATCCCATTCCTGTATATAAATGTGTTATTGTAAAGATGTCAGGCAAGGGTTTGGTAGTTTGAAAGATGACTAGCAGAGGGCCTGGCTAGAATAATAGCCAATAAAAAAATAATTGTAGCCTCACAGCCAATCAGTTTTTGGTAGCTATGGTCAGTGACCCCCAATAACCAGTTTTATTTTCAGTTGGAGGCTGAATTAAAAGGCTAATAGCGATGAGTGAATGTGTCCTATTCTGTTTCACTGAAAATATATGCAAAACACATTTGAATCGATGGGCGTTTTTTATCAAGTTTTTTTCTCACTCCAAAGCATTGAAGTCAAAGGGCATTTTTTCTTCCGTTTTTTTCCTCAGGAATCCAAATCTATCCATTGCACAAAGATTTACTCATCACTAAAGGCTAATAATAAAGAGACCATAGGTAAAAAAAAAAAATAGACCAACTGAAAAGTGTCCTCCTGTTTGCCGGCATGGGCACGAACCTCCGCAGCCACCCCTAACCATTACGGTTGTCTCTTTAGAAAGATCTAGAGCCCCAACAGGGCGTCTGTAAAGATTGGTGCTGATATGGGTCCACCTGCTTTGTGGAAGAGACAGGCTGGAGTCTGCAGACATTTCTGGGTTCTGGTTCTTCACAAATTGTTCCAGATTCTTTGTATGGAACGGCACTGCTTAGTCGAAAGGAGTTGTTGTAGATCATAATTCACCAGAAGTTGGAGACAGCCATCACCAAAGTGTACAAAGCTGGCCCAATGTAACAGGGGTTGTTGCTGGTTGCCTAGTCAGTAAAATATCAGCCAGGGCTGGTGTTAAAAAGTGAAAAGTAAAGAAGTAAATTTGTAAACCCCAGTGGTTTTACCTCCAATATGCCCCAATTTCCTCCCAAACCAATTCTCCCCATTCTGCTTTTAGCCCCAGAAATGCTCTAACACTATACTCACCCAGTCTGCCCCCGATCCAGGCCCTGGTACAGTATGTCACAGCTCCACCCCTGTTGTATTCAACAGAGACAACAGCTAATGTGTTGGTTTAGCCAGTTCCGGTTTATGTATATGTCAACAAAAACTGTCAATTATATGACAGAGCATGACACGGGGTGGGTATGTGTTTGCTTGTCAGGCACCCATCAGGCCTAGGTAGCAATGCCTCCTTATGAGGTACACTATAGTCAATACAGTTGGACTGGCTCACTGGAGCACTAGGAAAAACCTGGTAGTCCCTAGTCTTTTTGGGCTCTAAGGGCCATGGGACATGGACAGACGGTGGAGCACAGGAATACAGAATTAATCATTGGTGGCGGAAATCAGCAGCAGAGGGGCGGTGTGCCAGAGTGATGGGACCTTATCTGGGGGACAGGGCAGTTGGTACTCAGCTGAGGGATGGGGCAGTGGGCCCTTAGCTGGGGGGGATGAAGTGGTGGGCCCTTAGTTTGGGTTTTCCGGTGGGCCAACCTGTTTGTCACTTGCATTGTATGAAGGTGATTCTTCTACATAGAACATGGGCTTTCAAGTCACATCGCAAAGACATTTAGTACTAAAAAATCATTTAAACTTTAAATAAACTCAGTGGGATTGTTTTGCCTCCAATAGGGATTAATTACATCTCAATTGGGATCAAGTACAAAATACTGTTTTATTATCACGGAGAAAAGTATTTTTTTTTTTAAATGTAATTATTTGCTTAAAATTCTATGGGACTTTTCTGAATAAGGGGTTTCCAAATACCGGATCCCATACCAGTCCAGTGAGCTGCTAGCAGTACTCTTCTATATGTACAACACCATATTGACAAGTAATGGCTCCCTCCTGACTAACAGCTCATTTCTCTGGATGGAGAGCCGAATGCTATTTTTCCAGCCCTGTCAATAGAATTTTGACATCTAAGTTAATATGTCTTATAAAGTAATGCCGGAGAGTTTCGATAAAAATGTCAAAGACATCTAAGCAAGTTGGAAGGGCCCTTGTGGGGGGGGGAGCTGTAGAAATGGATTAGAAAGTATTTTGAATGCTGGACAATTTAACTATGTAACGGGTATGGGCCAGAAGTGTGGGAGTCGGATAAAGCAAGACAAGGTGTGACAGGGAGTTCATTAGGCAGAATCCGCTAGCTATTATTTCATTATACAGAGCAGCTTGTGCTATAATTACAAATTCCAAGTGCTTCCAAGTAGAAGGAAAACACACAGTTACATGTTTATATACAGTATCATATATATTGCAGGTGATGCACAAAGCAGAATAGAACGTATGGGGCCAATCATAAGCACATAAAGGTGGTCTAAAAAAACCACATAGGGGCAGATTTACATAGGGTCGAATATCGAGGGTTAATTAACCCTTGATATTCGACTTACCAATCGAAATCCTTCGACTTCGAATATCGAAGTCGAAGGATTTAGCGCTATTCCTACGATCGAACGATCTAAGGAATAATCGATTTTCAATCCATCGATCAAAGGATTTTCCTTCAAACAGAAAATTATTAGGAAGCCTATGGGGACCTTCCCCATAGTCTAACATTGGCCTTGGTAGGTTTTAGGCGGCCAAATAGGGGGTCGAAGTATTTTTTAAAGAGACAGTACTTCAACTATCGAATGGTCTAATAGTCGAACGATTTTTACTTCGAATCGTTCGATTCGAGGTCGAAGTCGTAGTCGAAGGTCGAAGTAGCCTATTTGATGGTCGAAGTAGCCATATTCGACCATTCGAAATTCAAAGTATTTTTTCTTCTAATCCTTCACTCGAGCTAAGTAAATGGGCCCCATAGACTTGTGGACCTTGGAAACACTTAAGATCTGTTTCAAATACAGTCTCTGAGCTTATTCAATAGTGTTCAAATTTTGATACAAGCTGTTTGTGCATATAGTTTAAATAACATTTTATATCATTGACATCAATGCATTTTTCCAAGGGGTAATCTGACCCAGTATGCCAGCTAAAGCGTAGGAGCTATGATGGCCCCTGCCCACCTGGTCACCACTCTACTCTCTGGAGAGTCAGCGCTATGTGGGTGCTTAGGCTACTAAAGGGAGCACATACAGTACAATGGTCACTAGTCCAGGCCAGTAGCTTTTCTAGCAGGGATGCCCACCCGCGATATCACTGTGTCATGTATATAAGAAACAATGGTTCTCCAAGATGTGTTGAGTACAGGTTGGAAGGAGACAGGTTGCAATCAATGGAGTAAACTGTTTGTAACTTTTGTAGGTACTAATGCTCATGCTATAAGTTGCATTCCCCCAAGCAATATCAATGCCAAAAAGGATGTGTACTATCATTCCTAAGATTGGGGGTCCTCAAATTTTATTTTTACCAGTGAGGCACATTTAAATATAAAAAACACATGGTCTTTAAGCCTCCAATCTTACCTCCAAGTCAGAAATCTAAAAATAATTACCTGCATTGAGACCACGGGGAGCAACATCAAAGGATTTGGTGAGTAACATGTTACTCGCGAGTCTCTGGTTAGGGATCACCTCCTAAGATTATAGAAAGCAATAAATGGATGGTGATTATTGACATTCTTTACTTTGCTCAATTAGGCCCCTGAGGTAAGGATCAACTTTAAGGTTCTTGGGTCAACTCCCAAGACCCCTGTTCCAAGTGGGGCTCCATAAAGCATTACCTGTGGATAGAAAAATTGATGGATAGTGGGGTAAGTTGGAGATATGTTAGATAAGATGGCGCCAGAAACACTTTATATCTTTTTATATCTTTTATATGAAATTCATGCATACAGTGAAACTTTAATTTTACATAACCTGATTTTGAGTTTTCTCTAATTTTACACTGTTTTTTGTGCATTTCCCTGATTTTACATTTTTCCAGATTTGACAATGTTTTTTTCTGGTCCCCTGAAAACCATGAAATGGGGGTTTTACTGTATATAGTCTCATGCTATGCAAGCATACATTGGTATTATATATTTTCATATGCCTTTCATATTCACACATTTTTATATGGTTCTACAGTTTGTTCTGTCTGGTATGAACCTTTCCTTTTATTAGAACCATCAACATCATCATTCTGTCCTGCTTTTGAAGATACATGAAGACCCCGTCACAGACCCTTCCCATTAACGCCTAGAACCTTCTTGACTTTGCTATAATATCATGCAGTTATTGTAACAAAAGAAAGGTTCAAAGATATGGCGGCCTGTGATATAAATGTCACATAGCACTGGATGCAAAGAATGTATTTTAACAGGCTGTTTAGATCCCTCAAAGAGACACATAAAATAGTCATCTGAAACAGCAGCACTTCTGACAGATATATAATGACCTAGAGGATGCCTGTTTAGCGCGAAACCACTAATAGGGGAGACGGATGTTGCTGATTTTTTGACATGATGTCTTGTAAAGTATTGAAAAAAAACAAGGTCTTGTCTGTGATTTATGAAAGCGTAGGAGCTATTAAGCAGTACGAGAATTACAAAAATGGCCTTTGAAGCAGAAATAACTGGCACCGAAATCTGCTGATGACATTATAAAATGACTAAAACATTGTATACATCATAAAACAGCGATGTACAATTCAAAGCATTCTGCTTTCTGGATAAACAATGAAGGTTAAAGGTTCACGTGAGAACATACGAGGTAATATACGCAGAGAAAACACCAAGAGCCTACAAAATAAATGCTAGGTTTTTCAACAAATGGAAAATAATCACGGGGAATTGTATCAGCAGATCTAAATGCAGATATTGAATTCATGTTTCCAAACAAATACATCATACAGTACGAGTTGATGCAACAATGTGTCCTGACAATAGCAGAGTTATCAAAAGCAACATAAATATCAACCATGTTCCACAAATTCAGCCTCTACTCACCGTATGAAAGCTTGGCTACAAAAACAAGCGCCTGGGAAGGAAAAACAAATCTGTCCAAGCTAACCTGAGACCAAAGAGAGATGATGAGTGTGCCCAGTTACAGCAAAGGAAATTTCCCTAATATTTAATACCTCGTCGCTAGGAAGAAACCCCAATGAATTCAGTGATTAGGAATATAAAACTCTCCAACTCTAGGATAACCTATATAGTAGGTTTTTTTTTTTCTTGAAGCACAATGCTCAAATTTAACAAGGCCATAACCACCCATATACTCAAACTAGAGATTTCTACAACTGATTTCTTAAAACTGCCCAATATCTTTATCATGGTGAACTTCAATGTCTTTCTTCTTACCCTTATCAGATGGGCCTTGTACAAGGCAGACACATGAGTCAAATGTTAAAGTGTCCTGGATTGACCTAGCCAACATCATGCATACCATTGCATACAGTTTGACAATTCATCAACACAATATTCAACATACCAATACCAAGCTTAGATCTTGGCTCTAAAAAAGCGAAATAAGATCTTATGGCATGAAAATATTTAAGAGCTTTGTAGGTTCTATTCTGCTGTAAAGATCAGGTTTATCAGAAAAAACATTTTTTATAAATTCATCATAATCTTTCTCGGAGTATCTCACATATGAGAAATGGGACAAAACATTTCTTGCATTCTTTTCATTCTTGGGTATTAATCATTTGTCACTTGAATTTTCTGTTTATAAATAGTAGTTTTACTCTCATTGAAGAAGTTTCCTAACAAGGGGGTATATTTATCAAAGAGTGAAGTTTTATTAATGTTTAAATGATATTTTAGTAGTTTTAAGGTATGGAGACCCAAATTACGGAGAAACCTCTTATCTGGAAAACTCCAGGTCCTAAGCATTCTAGATAATAGGTCCCATATCTGTATTTTGATTTCTCAGACTCAAAAAAATACAACCTAACAGCCCCGCAGAGGATACTGATGGTGCATGGCATTTAAAAAAACACAAGATTTAACTTTTGTATATTTCATAAACAAACAAGAAGTTCTGTTGGCAATATTATACTCAAACTCTCAAAATGGCAGACTTGACATCCTTTATTCTGCCTTCTTCCATAATGAGGCGTTTCAAAAGGCAACAGCTGTTCAACTATTTGCCCTATGTGCTACAGAGAGTCATATCTTCAATTAACTTTTGCCTAGTTAAACTTAAAGGACCTAAGCATGACCTCAAGTGTCGCCCACATGATACAAACCTGCTCCAGTACCTTTGGTTCTGCCCCCAAAGAAACAAAACAGTATGCATCTGAGGTCAGGATTCTGCTCCTAAATACATTCACATTCCCAAATACAAGTGTCTTGTACATCACCAGGTCTGCTCCCTGTAAATCGAACCAGCAAGTTTTCTCAGTAGTAATATATCACTACTTGTATCGTCTCTTAATATATAGAGACAGGTCCTCTGCACTCAACCCATTATCAATATATTTAAGACATTGAGACATTTTGTGCATACAGCTACTAAAAAATGCCTTACCCTTTAAACAAAACCCTTTTAATGTCCATATATTGCAATATATTTAAGCTGGTCAGCTACATCAAAGTCATCCCATATCTGGCCAGTCCTACGCTCAATTTCCATCTGATTCATTAAGAATTCTATTGCTTCAATATACATTTTACACAGGGACTAAGTTTTACCTGCAACTCACTTCCTACTTTCAAAGTAAAACTCCCAAACATTGTTGCCCTTTTATTAGCCACCAATGTGATCACCTGACTATAGCTGGGAAGGGTGGGAGCTACAACATGGAGCTGGTCACTGCTCCTGTATAAACTTGTAACAAACAAGGAAAATTTGTGCTCACCACTAATTTTTAAAGCCATTAGGTGGGGGTGCATAAAGAGAGGCTTTATCTGTAGTGATGGCCGATATGGGCGAATTCGAGAAACGGCACGGCGTCTCATTTTTGACACTGGCAACCATTTTTTTGGATGCCGCCGCACATTCGCCGGAGAAAATACGCCAGCGTAAAAAAAAAAAAAACGGATTCGCCCATCACTATTTATCTGAAAAGGAAGAGGTTCTCAATAATTCTTATCACAGTCTACAGACAGATCTACTGACTTGGCACCAATTAGTTCCGATAAATGATACGTTAAGGTTTCCATCATAATTTAATAGGATTCCCGAGAGACTTGAATATCATCAAAGAATTTAAGTTTTAACAATGGAAAAAAGATGCTGTAAATCCTCTACCTCTGCCTCCGTTAATTGTGCAGTATTTCCAGATTTAGTCTTAGAATAAATTCTAGTAATTATTGTATAATAATGTCATTTTCCTGGTGGGCAGTGAATCATATGTGGCTTATCCTATGCAGTTATTAACTAATGGTTTATTGAGTTATTAATTGGAAAGGTAAAAGGAAATGGGACAATCAAGTGAATAATGCAGAAAGGAGTTGAATTATACATGGTAGCAAAATCCACATGGTTTTAGATTCAGGAACATTATTTTTCCTTGCCGAGATTAAAGGAGGAATTTGTCAAAGGGCAGAGTGACAAATACACATACTTCTCTGGATTTCTCTTGTTAATGCACTAACCCATTATCCAGGCTTTTTCGGCACATAGTAGCCCTGCAAAAAAAAGAATTGCCTGCTATTTAACTATAACTATCTAGTTGTCAATAAGAGGGCCGTACAGTATTTTCTCCAAAATGTTTTTTTTCTGTATAAACTTAATAATCCGACACAAGATCTTAGCAAAGAGTCAAGAATTTGTTTATTCCAGAAAGTGTAGGCTAAACTTTTTAACAGAAAATACCAAATTACCAAAAGGGAAGAGAGCATTCTAGAGTAGGGTTCCCCAACTTTTTGTTTTGCCTGTGAGCCATTTATATATATTTATATATATAAAAAGTTGGGGAGCAACCCAAGTATGAAAAAAGTTCCTAGTAGGTGCTCAATAAGGGCTGTAGTTGGTTATTCCATAGCCCCTATGTGGACTAGCAGACTACTGGTGGGTCTGTTTAGCTGTCATTAAGCCTCCAAGTCACAAATCCAAAAACGAGCACCTGCTTTGAGGCTTTTGAGAGCAACATCAGAGGTGAGCAACATGGCTGGGGATCACTGATCCCATAAGGTGAGGCTGCCCTCTATTTATGATGGACCTCCCTACCCAAAAAGCAGTAACTGAGCACATGGGAGCATGTACATTAACATTACATTAAGATTAGATGGTCCTGGAAATTAGGGGTTATGTACAAACATTTAAAACTTGATTTGGTGCCAAAAACATGTTTGCCTTCATCATTATAATTGCACAAGCCCAATCAAAGCCTGTATCTGATTGGCTGGTGGACTAGGGTACATTATTCCAATGTAAGAACACTCCTACATTTTGCAAGCGTAATAAATTTGTATAAATCCAATCCAACGGTCCTCTAGAAAAGGATAATATAAAGAGAGTTTCTCAGCTGTTTATTTTAATCACATTCAGTTGCACTTTTGAACATGCATTTTTTGTTAACGTATTTATCATTAGCATTTAGTCATTGCTAAATTCATACGGCACCGGGGATAGATTAAAAGACGACACTTCAGATCTGGCCTTTAATCCAAGGACAAGGAACTTAATGGAACCCGCCTGCCTGTGATTAAAATCAAATCTTTTATTATGTGAATTCAATAACTCAATTAGAAACATAAATTTCATCCGAGCAGAGTGTTACATAGAATGTTTGGAGAGTATTAAACGGAGCAATTGGTGCTCAGGTTCAGGTTTCAGGATCTATCAACAGTCTGGCTTTAAAAGAATTCTTCATATTTCTGTAGATAACCTATACAACACTCAAAAAATATTCTGCTCCTCGTTATGGCTGCTCGCAAGGAGAAAACAAGTTTTAATTTGGAATCCCTTATACTTTGGTTAGGCTTAATCTACAATGGAGGAGATGTATCTCTACCCACATTTTATAGGGTCTGAATGGTTCCTATATAGGAATAATATTGAACCATATGACAGTATATACCACAATGAAAGTTCAGTTCAAAACCAATCACACATAAAGCTTATTGTGAATGGTCAGCATTAAATAAACTACGGTTGCCATATTAACCAAAGAAGTTCAGAACTGGACAGATGACAACCCAAAGAGAAACTCTTGAGTCCGTGTGGGCACTTTTTGGGGATACTCTGCTCTTGGATTCTTCAGTGGGAGGCTCCTCTCTACCCTAACTTCCTCTAGCCTGACAGTCCTTCTATCAGTAAATTCTACCAGGTCTTTGACTCCATTACCACTGATTTTTCTATATTGCTGAACTTTATGGACAAAAACAGATGGTAAAAGGGCACTTGTGCCGAAATGGTTCAATGTCTGTCTCTATTGCTATCCATCATGTCAGCAGTTTTCAGTTGTGCCTTAATGCTTGTACTCAAGATGGATTTTATTAAATAGCAAGATAATTTACTTGGTAATTCCTATGGTTACTTATCTGAGCAGCCACAAAAGTGGTTTGTATGCCACCCTAGATACTGTACGGGGGTTATTTACTAAACTCCGGATGCAAAAATCTTGAAAAATATGAGATTTTTTTAAGTATAAAATCGGACTTTTAAAAAATCTGAATTGAGAAAGCCAGTTGGATGACTGGTGAAACATCTTCAAGGAAAAAAAAAACACTGCGATTCCAGTTGATTTGACTTATTTCTATAGATATATCATGAACTGGATGAATGATAATCTTTACAAACATATCTCAATGATTTTTTGATGTGCGCTGTGTTTCGTGCAATACCCCGAAGATTTCGGGGGGAAAAAAAGCATACAAAATCGGGTGTCAAATCTGAAAAAAATCGCGAAATTCTGATTTTTTTTCCCACAAACCACATTTTTGGGAAAATCTAATGATAAACAAGCAGAAAAACGTGTGCGGATGTAATCAGAGTTTTTGGCAGAACATGTTGAGATGAATTCGGACTATGATAAATAATCCCCTACGTGTCTCCCTATTCTATTCTTCCTTTATTACTCTATTCACTGGCCCTGATATTAAAGGGGTTGTTTACCTTTAAATACATTTTCAGTATGATATAGAGTGATATTCTGAGACAATTTGCAATTGGTTTTAATTTTTTTATTATTTGTGGTTATTGAGCTATTTAGCTTTTTTCTTCAGCAGCTCTCCAGTTTGCAGTTTTAGCAATCTGGTTGATATGCTCCAAATGACCCTAGCAACCATGCATTGATTTGAATAAGAGACTTGGATATGAATAGGAGAGGCCTGAAAAGAAAGATGAGTAATAAAAAGTAGCAATCATTTGTAGCCTTACAGAGCATTTGTTTTTAGATAGGGTCAGTGACCCCCTTTGAAAGCTGGAAAGACACAGAAGAAGGCAAATAATTTAAAAAAAGAAAAAACTAAGGCAAATTAATAAGTTGCTTAGAATTAGCCATTCTATAACATACTAAAAGATAACTTAAAAGTGAACCACCCTTTTATTACAAGTAGAAAATCAAAAGTGTAGATGCAGGGCAGAAAGGGAAATATTGATAAGAATATGAATAAAAATGTAAAGGCCAATGCAAGGCTAAAGAACCAATCACACCAAAGCATAAAAGGGCTGTGTGTGCATTTAAAAGAATACAATTTTATTCCATTCTTGTAATTATGTTCATTTCTGCAGTGGAGGCTGTCATATAGGGCTGTAGGGCAAAAAACCCCTTCCTTATAGGAATTCTAGGAAAATTGCTTTGCGTGAAAATATTGTTTAGACATTCATTTATTCAAGGCTTTTTGACTTTCAGGTCATTCTGTGTCAGGCGTCTTTAATCACAATGCAGAGTTAAGGTTTATTTTCAGGTGAAATCTCTATATTAATGATTTTAGCATTTTTGGTCAGATGATTCCGTTGACCTACCTGGGTCCCGTTGAGGGAATCCTGCTCTGACTGCCTGGGTCTGGATGAGGACAGTTTTAGAAACTGAGATTACATGTCAGCAGGGAGTAAAATTTATCCTCAGGTCCCTTAACTGTTTTTTTTTATGAATTTTCCTGCCAGAGCACAAGTAGGTCAATCAATTGCTCAGTCATTTGTGCTAATGAAAGATCCACCTGTACTGAGAGAAAATTCAAATTCACGTATTGCTGTGGGACCTGGCTGGCAGCTGACGTTCCTCTCCCCTGTTATACACAGAGAAGGAGAGTTATTTTTCTCTATTGACAAGGGACTATCAGTCCCGGCTTCTTTGCATGCAAAGCCCAGTGTTTATCATCTATCAGAATTCAAAAAAGAACCTCAGAGATCCACCTGGACAACCATGTATTGTAATTGTAAATTAAAGCCAAGCCTCAAGAACTTTGTTAGTCGTATACTTTTGGTATCCTGTGTAATATATGGGTGATGCTAGTACAGGATCCGTTACCAGGAAACCTGTTATCCAGAAGCTGCGAAATACAGGATGGCTGCAAGCAAAACCAGACTATTGGGTTTATTTAATGTTTATATGATTTTCTAGTAGACTTAAGGTATGAAGATCCAAATTACGGAAAGATCCCTTATCGGGAAGACCCCAGGTCCTGAGCATTCCTGTACTGGCAAATTGATATATATATACGATTTCTAATCTAATCACTATTGGTAACCCCTTTGCTAAATGGTATTGTGAGGGACACTCACCCTGGTGGTCTAGTGGGCACCAGGGATGCCCGCCAAATTGATTCCTTCTTCTTCGGCGCAGGAGTTCCTGTGGCGCACGCTTCTGGGTTTTACGCGTCGTGAAGCGTCACCGGCATCATGACAGTTTTGAATATTTAAAGGCCTTTTCAAATCAAACTCATTGCCCGTTGTTTGGTTCTACTTGTTAGTTTCCTGGGTGCTTTATTCTTGTTGCTCATTCCTGTTTTGACTCCTGTCTGCCTGACTATTCTAAACTCCGTAATCCAGACCTGTGCCTGTCTGACCATTTGGAAAGATCTTCCGGTTTTGACCCTTGTCTGTCTGCCTGCACTGATCCGGCCTGTTTGACTACGCTCTGTCTATTCCTAGAACTGTGCTTTCTGGCCTAAACCTTGCTAACCATCGTGCCCCTTTGCTCGTCCAGAACCTTCGCTTGGCTCCTCTATTAAAAAGATCTGGCGGCATCCGATTAGCCGTGGGCTCCTCCCGAGGTGAAAGGCAGCTGTTAAAGGCAGAAGCAAGAGCCAAGACCAGGGAGCCTAGCATTGGTTCTGGATTTTGGGTGCTGTTCGTGACAGGTATGCCGAATAGAACAGGAACAACAGAGTTAGTGATTTGACTTTGGTTAATTCTTGAACCCCCAATCTCAGAAAAAAAGATTATGTTGCAAACATGGCCCTCCATCTGTTGTGCGACTACAACTTTAAAGGAGAAGGAAAGGCTAAAATTAAGTAAGCTTTATCAGAAAGGCCTATATAAATACACCAGTAAACCTTCAAAGTAATGCTGCTCTGAGTCCTCTGTCAAAAGAAACACAACATTTCTTTCCTTCTATTGTGTACTCATGGGCTTCTGTATCAGACTTCCTGTTTTCAGTTTAAACCACCAGGGCAGGGCTTGAGCATGCTCAGTTTGCTCCTCTCCCCCTCCTTCCTCCCATCCCTGCTGTAATCTGAGCTCAGAGCTGTAAGTGAGCAGGGAGAGACTCAGACAGGAAGTGATGTCACACCAAGCTTATATGGCAGCTTCTATCCTAAATAAACAGAGACAGTGTCTAGAGCTGTTTACTCAGGTATGGTAAAGCATTCAGCAGAATAAATATAGCATTCTAGCTTGCATTATTGTGGCTAATCTGTTGGCAATAAACTGTCTAGGAGCTTTCCTTCTCCTTTAAGCAATCCTTACAGCTGCTGAACGAATGAATGAAGACCAACTGCAATAGGTTAAGTTTCCTCTTTTCCCTGACATTTTATCTTTCCCAAGAAAGGACAACTTGGGATACCCAAAATAATGAGTCCGGCTGAACTGACCAACAGCAGCAACACCAGGTAGTCATGGGAAACTCCTATTTATATGCACCTTGCAGTATACTGTATGTCTCCTAATCAGATATGAGTTCATTGAATTCATGCGCAAGGTCACACCTACACAAGGTCATGCTGTTTTTTTGTATAAATCTGCAAAAAAAAAAAAAACAATTCATACGTTCCTTTCAACGGCTTCCAATCGATGTTGCGTGTGGTTCATTTAATTAAATTCTTTCTGATCCAATTATGCATTATGCCGTACTTGTCGTTTAATTAATGTATTTATCATTCTGAAATTGCCAACAGATACAGTAGAATTTTCCCCAGATCATTGCATGGGAAAAAAAAACGATTTTTAGAGAGAGAAAGAGACATTTTTGCCTTGGCCGGCTGTCAGTTTGTGTAACGGAGGAAGGCAAAAGAGCATGAATATTTTCAGGCCGGGAACTCGGCACAGTTACATGAGGGCAGGACAAAGTCCTTGATTAGAATCTGTGCCCAGTGGCACCAAAGTGCTGTTGTGCAAAGATAGAAGCTTTGCTGCGGATCTGTTCATATGGCCAATTTGCTAACAGGAAAGCTGATTAGTCTCCCCATAAATAATGTTTGGAATGTTCTGCATTAATAATATGCGAGTCTATACAAGTTAATTAGCTCTCCTATCTCCTTCCGGATTATAATAGGGAAAAACAATGTAATATTGTTTCGTTCGGACAAGATTTAGGATAAGATCAAGCCTCATTAAAGGGGATATAAACCCAGTTATTCAGTGAAATGCTTATTGGACAACAACTCGTGGAATATTGGAGTATACAGTCAAAGGTTAATGCATGCTGGCACTGAAGGCACAGATTCCCATCAATTTTATGGTGCCTAATTACAATGTAAGAACAGCTAGCCAAACTGGAATCCAGCAATGTGTCTGATGTAGCCCTGGCAGTCAGGATTCTCACTACAGTGCTGATCAGATCTGCAGTGTCGCTATAATAAATACATTAAAAGCTACATTAAGGGGCAGATTTATCAAGGGTCATATTGAAAATTCCAATTTTTTTTACGGTCAAAACTGTCAAATTCAACTAGAGAGTTATCCAAATTCGATTTGAGTTTTTAAAAAAATTCAAATTTGATTTTCAAGATTTATCATACTCTCGCCCTTTAAGAATTCAAATTCCACTATTCGCCACCTAAAAACCTGCCGAATTGCTGTTCAAGTCAATGGGAGAGGTGCCAGGGATCAATTTGGAGATGTTTGCAGCCTTTCTGACATTAGAGTTTTTTTTCAGATTCAAATCGAATGTGATTAGAATTTTTCGGTTCGTTTAAATTCGTCCGAGTTTAAAAAATTTGATTTCATTAATACATTTCGACTAGTCGAATTTCGAAGTTATGGAAGTTATGGGGAGTTAAAAAAAAAAGGAAATTCGACCCTTGATTCCCCATATAATCTTGCAGCCTATTATAGGCTCATTTTGCCTTAAAGGGATGGTTCACCTTTAAGGTAACCAATTGTAAGCAACTTTTGAATTGGTTTTCATTTTTTTTTTTTTTAATAGTTTTATAGTTATTTGCCTTTTTCTTCTGACACTTTGCTGCTTTCAACTGGGGGTCGCTGACTCCCTTCTAATAAACAAATGCTCTGTAAGGCTACAAATGTATTGTTATTGTTTCTTTGTATTACTGATCTTTCTATTCAGGCCTCTCCTGTTCATATTCCAGTCTCTTATTCAAATCAATGCATGATTGCTAGGGTCATTTTGACCCTAGTTACCAGATTGCTTAAGATGCAAATTGAAGAGCTGCTGAATAACTCAAAACTCTCAGTCTACATCATACTAAAAGTTATCTCAAAAGTGAACAACCCCTTTAAGTGGACACCACTACCACTCAGCAACTACCTTCTGCCCCGCCACTTCAGCAACCCCTACACCAGCATCACAGCTACCAACTTCCCACATGGCAACTCCTATCTCCTGCCCCCTTGGCATGACACTTGCTCCTGCTGATCCAGTGCAGGGTATGCGTTAGAGATGACAGAAGAGGTAGGTGCCTAAGGTCCTAGCATCCACCCATAGTTGCTCCTTAGACACCTGCCTCTTCTGCCTACACCCAGCCCGGTCCAAGGAACTCCCTACATGACCACAGTTATAGTGGACTTCAGGGCAAAAGCTGCCATTTTTGGTAAACGAAAAATTGATGTGCATCTGCACTGTGCTCATAAATTATAGGTCATTTAATAAAAGCTGCAAAGCCTGCTACTGGGCTATTTACCTAAAGCAACCAATCAGCAGGAAGCATTTGCTGGTTACCTGTTTAAAAGCAAACATGTTATTGGTTGGTATTGGTGTATACGTATATACTGTATATGGGAGTATATGTTGAATACCTTTGCTGAAGTAAGTACAGGTTTGGGACCTGTTATACAGAATGCTTGGGACCTAGGGTTCTCCAGATAATTTGGATGTCCGTACCATAAGTCTACTAAAAATCATTCAAAGATGAAATAAACCTAATAAGATTTTTTTCCCTCCAATTATATCTTAATTTTGATCAAGTACAAGATGCTGTTTTATTATTACAGAGAATAAGTAAATCATGTTTAAAAATTTGAATTATTTGTCTAAAATGGAGCCTAAGGGAGACGGCCTTTCCGTAATTGGCTTTCTGGATAACAGGTTTCAGGATAACGGATCCCATACCTGTAGTACAGTAGCCCTGCTTATATATATATAAAAGTAAACAAGAATGCAAGCAATGCCATCATATTTTATTGATTTTTTTTTATTGAAAAACATTTAAATCATGTTATGGTATATCCCCTTTGGAAACCTCTTAATGAACATGAGACATTAAAGAATATTCATGTGTATTTTCTGTATATAGCTGACCATTGGCGGGTTAACATATATAGAAAAAAATCTTGGTGCATATATAAAATTCTAGCCCATTTTCAAGATAATATTTACTATATATATATATATATATATTGACATACCTTATTTACCAGCACCCAGGCAAGTTGCAAGTATATATATGTATGTGTGTATGTGTGTGTGTGTGTGTGTAAATATATATATATATATATATATATATATATATATATATATATATATATATATATATGAGACTGTATTCCATTGGTTAAAATACGGATACAATAATTTCACTAGTAAATAAAGAAGTGTCCAGCGATAAGAATTTGATCCGTAATTAAGAAGCAGAGAGTATCCTCTGGACTAAACAGGTGCAATATTTCTTTCTAAGAGCAGTACAGTGGCTCTTAAATGAGAAGTGACCACTTTACCGGCTTCCTGTCCATTAGTATGTAATAAAAAGGATTTATATGTTTTCTGTGCGGCTGTAGAGAGCTACTGTCTGGGAAAATGCCAGCGGCAATGTGGGTTTGTTCTCTGTGAGAATTCCAGGAACATCAAGTGCAAGAAAAGGTTGTCCTGTTAGGGATATTTGCACTGGCTTTGTGATGTGGCTCAGATTTCCATTCTCTTTTTTGCTTGTATTACATGATTGTGTTTATTTGCTCCGGGATGCTGTGCTCGCTTTATAGTGGGCCTATTATCAAAACCATACTTGCATAATTAGGATATTCCTTGGTAATGGAAAACACTGGAATCAAGGTCTGCCTTTGGGCACAGATTGTGCTAGCTTGGCTCCATATGGTGTAAAACAACAAACTCTATCTTTTATTTCATTGTAGTGAATGGTGTTCCTCTACCATGTGTTACATTCTGTTGAGTCATAGTACTTTTCTGAAGACTGCCCTTTGGGCTCCCGCTGGGATATATGCATATATTTCTTCTCCAAGTAGCAGATGTACCAAATAGAATAGCACGTACATGTGGATTGCATATTAGCCAAAAAAATGCAAAATGGCAAAAATTAAAGTCAATGGGCGTTTTTTTTGCATTGGCCACTCTACTTTTTGTTTCCATGCAACTTTTTCAGAGCATTATCCATTGGAGTCTGTGCGCTTTTGTTTTCACAGCCAAAACTGGCAACAAATTACGTTCATTACTAATTAGCTCCACTTGTCTAATGATGCTTTGTTTTAAAGCACCTCCATAACTACAAATAATATGTAGGTGAAATCGAATAGAGGGCAAATAATGCTGGGGTGTGCAGGGGTGCTTCGCCAATGAGGCGAGTTGAGGCTGTTGCCTCAGACGGCAGCGCCCCCCTAGGTACCAGGGCAGCAAAAATGCTGCTCCTGGTACTTTAAGAGCGAATTTCTGGTGGAGGGGGGGCAGCAACTGCGGCTGCCTCAGGCGGCGGAGGGGCCAGGATCACCCCTGGGGGTGTGGACCTTAAGTGCAGGCTTTTTAAGCCCCCATAACATCACCGGTAAAGTGACGGAAAAGAAGTATTTACTGTTGGGTCATTATTGACCCTAATCCCAAGCCCTTAGACCCATGCTTCATAACCTTGAGATGTGGCAAAGTTACAATTCCCTACAGTCTTCAGCACATAAACTATACCCCCAAACAATGTAAGTCTCTATAAAAAGATATTGCATACAACAGTTCATATGTAAAACCCTGCTTCATGTAAATGAACCATTATCATAATAATATACTTTTCTAGTAGTAAGTGCCATTGGGTAATCATAAATAGAAAATTGGCATTTTAAAAAATAAAGGCCGCCCCCTGGGATTGTACGATTCACTGTGCACACAAACATACCAAACAAACTATATTTGTTAGGTCACATGAGCCAATTAACAGACAGATTTCTGTTTTTTGCTTCCACACTTCTTCCTGTTACAGTTAGAGCTGCAGTATTTCTGGTCAGGTGATCTCTGAGGCAGCACACAGACCATCACACAATGGTGGTTCAAGGCAAGAGATGTAAAAGTGCAAGATTTACTTAAATATATAGACCAGTTTGGTAAGATTCTTTAATATGCCACTTACTATGATGTAAACTATCTGTTGCTTAAGTGTTCATTTTGGGGGTATAGTTTTCCTTTAAAGAATGGTGGAATTTGTAGTACAACATCTAGGGAGCTACGGTTAAGTGATTTGGACAGCTAGTGGCCAATTTAGACAGTGCTTAAGGATTCTGAATCTAAGTATAATCTGAAGATAGCGATTGTTTCTCTAAGGTTGTGATCCCAACCAGAACCTCGTGAGCAACATGTTGATCACCAATCCAATGGATGTTGCTCCCAGTGGCCTCAAACCAGGTGCTTATTTTTGATTCCTGTATTGGGGGGGAAAGTTTTGGTTACATAAAAACCAGGTGTATTGCCAAACAGAGCCTCCTGAAGGCTGCCAGTCCACATAGAGGCTGCCAAATAGTCAATCACGGCCCTGATTTGGCACCACCGGGAACTTTTTTAGTGTTGATGTTGCTGTTCAACTTCTTTTACATTTGAATGTGGCTCATGGGTTAAGAAGGCTGGGGACCCCAACTCTAAGGTGTTCCTAGATATGATGGTGCCTAAAATATCTGACCCCTTTATAAATTCACTACCTCCGCTAATGGTTACTCTAGAAAAAAAAAATACCACTCCTGTCCCTTTTCATTGTAGCTTTCATTGTGTGCAAGAGAAGCAGTCTACAGAGGGCTTTAGAGTGAGTCTTAACAATTCCAAATGTTCATTTTTCAGCCAACGCATAAATGGTATTCGCATCCGAATACTGTATTGGGGCAAAGGTTTTAATAATAGAAAGGATCGGATATTGTATAACCATTCAGCAGACACATCTTGGAGGCACATGATATTAATAATTTGTAATGTGTGTTTGTGTGCTTTTATGCTTTAAAATCCCGCACCGCATATAAGTGAAATAGCATGCTCTCTAACTTCAGGAAAAACAGAGCTGGAAACTCTACTTCTCACTGTAACTGCTCCCCAAGAAGTCCGTCCTACAGCCATCCACTATATCAAGTGTCTGGGCAACTGCCAGCTAGCTACCGGCGCCTGGGGATGAAAAAAATCAAGGGCTAACAATTGACTGTCAGAAAGAGCTCCTCCCTTGATACTTTCTGTTTAAGAATTAGGAGAAACATTATTTTATTCTAGAAGTGTTACAAGAAATATACTGTGTAGCGGAGAACATTAGGTTCAAATAACTGGCATGACTTTACAAAATGTACAATGTTTTAAATGAACTTACTGTCTTAATTGAGTCCAGTTGGTCTTCTTTTTTTGTGTTCATTTTTATATGGAGTATAAAACCCACCTGCCCTCCCAGTGGCATAACTATAGAGGAAGCAGGGTCCTGGTGGAAGGGGCGTGAGTTATGGAGGAAAGTCACACCTAGGAGGGACGACAGGTGGGCCCCAAACCATACCTCCCAACTGTACTGTTTTGAGTGGGACGCAGGTCCGGACTGAGAATTAAAATAGGCCCTGGCATTTCAGGTACACAGAGGCCCAATCAGCCCATATAGAGGCCCAAACAGCCTCCATCAGCCCACTAAATACTGACTTTCTATGGCACCTTATAGCAGCCCCTCTGGCATTTGCCAGAACCCACAGACTGCCACTGGGACGGTCCCAATTTTGACAGCAAAAACCAGTCCCGGGTTTGTTACTGAGCTGTCCGGACTTTCTCTTTGATCTCCTGCACTAAACAGCCAGAAAAAGATACAAAGTTTCTAACTTAATTGGCTTTTGGCAGAGAGACCAGAACAGATACTTAGATACTTTTGTACCAATTTAAAATACACGTCTCTTGGGGAAACTGTCATTTGCGGCTTTAATCTTTTAAAAAACATCTAATATCAGTATTTGTTGTTTATGAGGCCACGAACGACAGAAAGTTCTATTTAGTTTACAAGGCACTTATGTATATTCTAGAATCTAGATTATACTGAAGCCAGAAGCTCCAGGACCTTGGCTTATGACGTTGGTCCTCCTCCAACACTTCTAATATCTTCATAGTATACAATAATGCAGCATCCTATGCAACATTGTGTTAGAGTTATTGCTTTTATTAAAATATATGAATAGATATTACAGTGCACAATAACATTTCTTTCTTATCAAATTGACCCTGATATTTCCAGTATTTATATCACTATAATCCTTTTTTTCAGAGTCATCCACCAGCAATGAAAGTGCTACTAAAAGCTAAAGATATACGACTACTTATCAACTTGGAAAGAAATAAGTAAGTACAGTTATCCAACGTATCACAGTGTGCCTCCATATTGTGGTCCTAAAAATGCAACTTAATGAACGTAATACAGGTATGGGTCCATTATCCAGAAACCAGAAATCCAAATTACAAGAAGGCTATCCCCCATAGTCTCTATTTTTATCAAATAACTTACATTTTTAGAAAAGATTAAATTAAAATAAAACAGTAGCTTGATATAAGATATAATTGATCCTTATTGGAGGCAAAACAATACTATTGGGTCTATTTAATGCTTAAATGATTTTTTAATAGACTTTGGGCGTTATTTATCAAAGGTCAAATGAGTTTTTTATACCTCGAAATCAACTCGAATCAATGGTATATTATTTAAGAAAAAAACTCAATTGGAAAAAAACCTTGATTCTGCGAGTTCTAGTTGCGAAACCCAAAAACTCGAATTAATCGAGTTTTCCAAGGGAAGCAGCTCAAATCAATCAAATTATTTGAGTTTTCAGGCACAACCCTCCAAAAAAAACCTCAAACATCATGAAGGCTATTAACATCTTCAAATGGTTCAAGTGACCTCTGTCATTGACTCTTAAGGTGGCCATACACTGAGAGATCCGCTCGTTTGGCAATGTCGCCAAACGAGCGGATCTCCCTCCGATATGCCCACCTCAAGTGGGTGGGCAATATCGGGCTGATCCGATCATGGGCCCTAGGGCCCAACGATCGGATCCTAACGATGCCTAAACGGGCGGTCGGATCGCGGGACCGCATCAACGAATAGATGCGGCCGCGATCCGACAGGATTTTTTGTCCCATCCGATCGAGATCTGGCCGACTTTCGGCCAGATCTCGATCGGTGAAGCCCGTCGGGGGGCCCCATACACGGGCCAATAAGCTGCCGACACGGTCTGTCGGCAGCTTTTATCGGCCCGTGTATGGCCACCTTTACATGACCTTGGCAGGCTTTAGATAGTATATCTTTGGATTCAAGCTATTTCCAGGGTTGGAGTATAATAAATCTCAAAAAGTTCGAGTTTTTTCTTAACCGTAAAATGTGAGTTTTGAGCAAAAAAAACAACTCTAAAACTCAAATTTTTGTGGAAAGCACAACTCAAACCTTAATAAATAACCCCCTTAAAATATGGAAAGATCTCTTATCCAGAGAACTACAAGTCCAGAGCATTCTGGAAAACATATCCCATACATGTAACAAGAATGCATGTGATGGTGTCAGTTTAAGAAATTGGAATATAACTGCAAAGTATTGAACATAAACCCAACGTTATGGTGATACAAACTGAAAGTATATAGAGTAAATTAATATATATATATATATATATATATATATATATATATATATATATATATATATATATATATATATATATTCTGTTTATTAATATACATTTTTCTCGTAGCTTTAGTGTATGGTCCTCCAAATTAAGGACAAATTCCTTATAATAGATCCTACACATGGACTTAGTGTAAGTCTGCTCTAGCATTTCACCTCTCTGTTCTCTATTAATTTTCTACACATCCCAGTTGTCCCGGCCAATGTTTACTGTGCGCATTCTCAATTTTATTGCCCCTTCAGGAGCACCGAAATAGTTCTGACTGCGCCAAGCAATATATACTTGAAACATTGTGGGCTTCTTTAACCGCCTTCGGGGAAGTATATAAAAAGTACAGCATCGGAAAATAATCTATAAATGATTGCATGCAATATCTGAAAAAAAAGCTATAAAGCTGGATAATAAAAAAAAAGTTTTTTTTTAATTCTGAAAATCTATGTAGGTTAAATAAAATCATTTGTAGGGTATTTTCGCAAGATACAGAGCCCTCACCAGCTCCTGCCAATAAGGCTCTAACCAAGACCACGGCACAGTTTTCCCATTTTAATGCAACAAATGAATAGCTCTAATTAACACATTTTATATTTTTCCCGGCCTAAAATGAAGTGTCAAAATCTTATGATTACTCATTACTCTCTTGTCATTTCTAAAATATTCAGAAAATGGAAAAGACAAATGGTTTTACGACTTGCATAAAATTCCCTAATGAAAAACAATGCTCAGTTATGCTCTGTCCACCAACAGTCTTTGACAGATGATGGTTTATTCTTTATGATATTGTTTATTGCTTCATAGATTCATGAACAGGATAATTGCCATTCTTTGCATTCGTATCATTTTCATCTGATCAGAAATTAAAGGCAATGTGTTGGGATAAAAGAAATAAAATAATTGAAAGTATTATTTCATCATACTATTGACACTGCACGTTATATACAGTATGTTGTATGTACAGGTATGGGACCTGTTATCCAGATTGCTCGGTACCTGCCATTTTTCCTTAAATCTACAAAAACATCATTCAAAAATGAATTAAACCCAATAGGCTGGTTTTGCCTCTAATAAGGATTAATTATATTTTAGTTGGGATCAAGTACAAGCTACTGTTTTATTATTACAGAGAAAAAGGAAATCAGATTTAAAAAATTGATTATAATGGAGTCAGTGGGAGATGGTCTTCAGACCTTTCTGGATAATGGGTTTCTGGATAATAGATCCCATACCTGTATTCTAAAGCTTTTGCAATTAGTCTTCATTTGCACTTCATTTGTTTAATTTTGTAGGGGGTTAAGTATTTTTTTTGTTGTGTAGACTTCCAGTTGAGCATCTAAAGTTCTATATGTTTGCTGGGATTACTAGCCCTAGCACCTGGCAGCGGTTTAAATTACAGGGGTATTGTATGTCTTTGTAAAGATTCTCATTCATCCAGGTCATGGTATATCTGTAGAAATTAGTCAAATCAGCTGGACTTGCTGTGTTTTTCCTGAAGACGTTTCACCAGTCATCCAACTGGCTTTCTTCATTCTGAATTGAGAAAGCCAGTTGGATGACTGGTGAAACATCTCCAAGAAAAACCACAGCAAGAGCTCTCTATTGTATGTTATTCCATACCTTAAATGGCACCCTACATTGTTACGACAATACCCTAAGTTCATGGCAAAACATGGAAAAATTACACCCAAAAAGATGTAAAAGTGGCCAAGCTCACTAATGAACAAGTAACAGAATTCTTACCTAAACACCCAAAAATTCATGTTAGATTTGAATATTAAGGAGCAGATTAATCAAGGGTCGAATTTCGAGTTTATGGGAGTTTCTAAAAACTCCCATCAACTCCCATCAACTCGAAAGTCGAAAGAAAACCCCAACCAATCAAATTTATTTAAAAAAAAAATTGATTTGATTTGACGGACAGTGGTATAGCTATTTATAGAGGCACCTCTATCGGCACCAACTTAGCCTGACAAAGCTCGTGCATGGTGAGCGAAAGGCGGGAGGTTCTTGTGCCGTAACGGGGTAGAATTTACTTCAGGCAGGGCACAGCTGAAAGCACTGATGTACTATGAACCTGCTAAGGAAGCGTGCATATGGAAGGGGCGTGTCGGATCCTATACACTTACAGGGTTTCTGCTATACGAATGCGAGCAAGGTTGTTATCTTTAGATCCATTAACTGGAACGCCAATACTCCTGTGTATACACTGTTCTGTATTGATCTTCCGAATACCTCCGAACAAGAATCTGTACTGGGGTATACTCTCGCTACACAGATAATTTCCACTATTGTACTGTCAACCAAGCTTTGAACAATAGAGTAGATTAATGTACTAACTGAGATCAGCCATCCAGTTGTAACTTAATCCTTTGTATCCCGTCCACAAACTGGAGACCTTTGAGTCGGTACGGCTTTCTTTCCTTTTAACTTTTGGATTAAAACTTTGGGCATACCATTTTAATTATTTAAAATTAAAAGTTACGTTTTACTACAACCATATTATGGGAACCTCTGACTGATTTAGTGGGAGGGTGCTATTTTATGGCTCATGCTTTCCCCTTTCTGGATTTACCTATTGTAGCAGGTGCCCACTCTGGTCTAACTCCTGCCTGGTTTAAAGAGACATCCCATTAATACCGAAGACCTAATTGACCTTCTAATTGTTTTTTTCAGTTGTCATTTGCTAGTAAAGTTGGGTACACACCAGTGATGTGATGGGAAGATTTATTTCACTTGTGTTTGTGGGATCAGAATATTATGATCTTATTGAAATGATAGTCCGAAACCCTTCCCTACAATTTGCACTCTTGGCTGTTACAGAATGTAGAGCAGTAATTCCATATTTATCACTAACATCTGCAAATTCTCAGACCTTTAATCCCTTTTGCAGAGGAGCGTTCCAAAGCACAAACGATGGCGCTGGAATCGAGAGTGATTTCAGAGCATTATCTCCTTGGCCCGAGTTTCATCTGTTGTATTACACCATGTGTCGTGTATTGAAACTTAGTCATTGTTTGTTATGTTCCAGATATCACAGCATGTCCATGTTTTGCAATGTTGGCAGCTTTCTCTGTTCTCGTTTCTACTGTTGCTCAAACATTTTGCTGCTTAGCCTATTATATATGAAAAATGCATTACAGGGATATCTCGTTAAATGGCAATCTAGATGGAGAACATTGTGTGATTTTTTTTTTTTATTGCTGTAATAGCACCCTATTATGATACCGGAGTACCAGCCAAGTTAACCGATTATTTATTAGGTTTTAAATGAATTCAGTCTGTCAGATCTAAAGAGGAAATGCTCCATCAGGATTATTGGGGGAATGTACAAAGTGCCTCTGGGCACCTCTATAATAGCACTGTGCACCCAATTTACCCTGCAGCCAACTGTACCCACAAGCAGCTGGAACATCTGAAGGGGGACCAGCAGATGGCATATTCTAAATATTCCACAGGATGACTCTTCTTTGTAAAATAATTTTTACAAAGAAGAGAATTTGCAAGCCTGGTAGGCAAGGTTCAAACCCAAGTTGGTGCTACACTTTGGAGGACGTTCCTGCAAACTGCTGCCCTATTGCAAAAACTTTAAATGAACAAGAACATTGTTAAAGGGATACTGTCATGGGGGAAATTTTTTTTTTCAAAAGGAATCAGTTAATAGTGCTACTCCCGCAGAATTCTGCGCTGAAATCCATTTCTCAAAAGAGCAAACAGATTTTTTTATATTTAATTTTAAAATCTGACATGGGGCTAGACATTTTGTCAATTTCCCAGTTGCCCCAAGTCATGTGACGTGTGCCTGCACTTCAGGAGAGAAATGCTTTCTGGCAGGCTGCTGTTTTTCCTTCTCAATGTAACTGAATCTGTCTCAGTGGGACATGGGTTTTTACTATTGAGTGCTGTTCTTATATCTACCAGGCAGCTGTTATATTGTGTTAGGTTGTTGCTATCTGGTTACCTTCCCATTGTGCTTTTGTTTGGCTGCTGGGGGGAAAAAGGGAGGGGGGTGATATCACTCTAACCTGCAGTACAGCAGTAAAGAGTGATTGAAGTTTATCAGAGCACAAGTCACATGACTTGGGGCAGCTGGGAAATTGACAATATGTCTAGCCCCATGTCAGATTTCAAAATTGAATATAAAAAAATCTGTTTGCTCTTTTGAGAAATGGATTCAGTGCAGAATTCTGCTGGAGCAGCACTATTAACTGATTCATTTTGAAAAAAAAAATTTTCCCCATGACAGTATCCCTTTAAGCTTGAGGAAGATCCTCCTTTATGGCAATGTGACCAAATATGAGGATCTTTGCCCGAAATGTCCACCTACTGAATGTGCTGGGTTAAATCTGACACATTCATTTGGTCCCAGGTCAATGATAGGATCATAATGCTGGTCAGAAGACGACCATATCAGTGCACCAAAATGGTCATCATCCAACTGGATTTTTTAACCTGACATATATTGGTTGGGCAGGTCATCAGGGAAACTCCATACAGGGGCCAATAAGCTGGGCCAAGATCAGGCCGTATGTGGCCATACCTTTTTAAATAGGCTAGAAGAAGAAATGTTCAGTTTATTTCCTTCGGACACAGTTTCCCAAACTATGGTGCTGCACTCTGTCAGGCCAAATACTTCTCTGGAATGGAACCAACCTGAAATCCACTTATATTTAAGGCCAGTCACTTTGCTCTCCTTCATACCACATTGGGGCCAAGTTTATTCCCCACCCCAATTAATTTCAACTACAAAGATGAAAAAATAAGTTTTTAGGCAAAAGCAAAATAGTTTTTGGGTCACACTATTTTTTCTTTTTACTAAAGTATTTTTTGCTTTATTATTTTTTTAAAAAATTCTGTCAGTAAACCCAGGTGACAGTAAAAATGAAAAAATTCCTACTGGAAATGTGCCAGTTAAACACCCTTAGAGGGTTATTTATCAAAGTCTGATTTTATCTCAACATTTTCTGCTACAAACTCCAATCAAATCCGCTCTGCTTTTTTACGCCTATTTAATATCATATTTTCCCGAAAATTTGCTTTCCGGGAAAAACACTGATTTTCATTTTTCACATGAAAACTCAGAATTCTTATGCTTTTTTGCCCAAAAACTTCTGAAAATTGCACGGAAACCCAGCGCACATCAAAAAATCATCGGGGCTTCTTCCATATACTTATATGCAACCTCGACAGGTCTGAGATGCCGGATTTTCTGATTCTGACTTTTCATCCTCGGGTTTAATAAATTCCGAAAAATGTATGATTTTTAGTGATGGGCGAATTTATTCGCCAGGCGCGAATTCGCGGCGAATGTGTGCGATTCGCCGCCAGCGAATAAATTCGCGAAACGCTCGTAAAAAAACCGGCGTCAAAAACGGGCGCCGGCATCAAAAACTAGACGATGGCGCAGTTTCGCAAATTTTTTGCCATTTTGCGAATTTCACGCGAAATTCACGAATTTTTCGGCGAAACGGCGCAAATTCGCCCATCGCTAATGATTTTTTAAAAGTCAAATTTTATAAAAACAATCACACATTTTTCGGGTTTTTTGCATTCAAAGCAGTGTCGGACTGGCCCGGCGGGACACCGGGAAAAAACCCGGTGGGCCCCGACCCTCGTGGGCCCCCGCCGGGCCAGACCCCCTCTAATAGTATAAAAATTTTAAAAAAGTTTCTGGCGATGTGCATCGCATCACCGCTTGCGCATGCGCATCGGCACTTGCGCACCGAGAAGCGCCGCTCGCGCATGCGCATGGTGGCGTTCGAGCGGCGCAGTAGGGGGGCGGGGGCCCTGGACCAGCAGTCCCGGTGGGCCCCGTGCCCCCCAGTCCGACCCTGATTCAAAGTTTAGTAAATAACCCCCTTAGTGACAAACTACATGAACTATACCCATAGCAAAACAGATTTTTAATCCCATTTTGCAAAAAAAGATCAAATGCCCTAGATTATTATGGGACACTGCAGAGAACAAACCTTTAAGATGTAATATCTTTGTGTTGCCAATGCTTCTTTGATTCATTGGATCGTGTTGAATGAGGAGGCAATTGAAGAATTACTTTAAGCTTCATTTTAAATGGGATTTCTTCCCCGATTTGTAGTGTCTGTGACTGATTCTGCATGCCGCTGTTTTTAAGATCTTCAGCAGGAATAT
Source organism: Xenopus laevis (assembly GCF_017654675.1). NCBI lineage: Eukaryota > Metazoa > Chordata > Amphibia > Anura > Pipidae > Xenopus > Xenopus laevis. The sequence goes on from NC_054383.1 coordinate 19,362,835, forward strand.
ATGTATAATCGTGATTGTACTGTATTCAGTCCTTATACAATATGGTTAGACATTAAGGTTAAACAGCAAAAGAAATCTATGTTCAAGGGATATTAGGGTAAGATACAGAAACGTACCAGCAATGATGATATCTCAATTTGTGTTGTGACCGGTCTCTAGAATTCTAATACAATGCTCCACCTTTAATCACATCACTTATTTATTGAGCAGACCTGAATAAGTGAATCTTATGTGACAAAGAGAGAATAGATAATGGACATTCTTGCTCTGGACTCTACATGCATAAAAGACTTATCTCCCCTGAGACTAAGAGGCCGATGAGACAGTAAACGCTGAAGAATGAATGAAACTGCATTATGTCTCGTCAGGAAAGATCCCTTGGCATAGGGATATAAAATTTTTTTTTTTTTAATGAGAACCAGTTGTAAAAGCAGAACCAAATGTTTAATAAATGAATTACAATGACTCATAAATTCAATTTGAACAACTCTTTCTGGTCTGTAAGTGCTGATTTGTGTTCTGGGAAGATAGTTACATAGTTAAATTGGGTTGAAAAAAGTCCATCAAGTTCAAACCCTCTAAATGAAAACCCAGCATCCATACACACACCCCTCCCTACTCTTACATAAATTCTATATACCCATATCTATACTAACTATAGAGTTTAGTATCACAATAGCCTTTGATATTATGTCTGTCCAAAAAATTATCCAAGTCATTCTTAAAGGCATTAACTGAATCAGCCATTACAACATCACCCGGCAGTGCATTCCACAACCTCACTGTCCTGACTATGAAGAACCCCCTACGTTTATTTTCTTCTAGTCTAAAGGAGCGGCCTCTGGTACGGTGATCCTCTTTATGGGTAAAAAGGTCCCCTGCTATTTGTCTATAATGTCCTCTAATGTACTTGTAAAGTGTAATCATGTCCCCTCGCAAGCGCCTTTTTTCCAGAGAAAACAACCCCAACCTTGACAGTCTCCCCTCATAATTTAAGTCTTCCCTCCCTCTAACCAATTTAGTTGCACATCTCTGCACTCTCTCCAGCTCATTTATATCCCTCTTAAGGACTGGAGTCCAAAACTGCACTGCATACTCCAGATGAGGCCTTACCAGGGACCTATAAAGAGGCATAATTATGTTTTCATCCCTTGAGTTAATGCCCTTTTTTATACAAGACAGAACTTTATCTGCTTTAGTAGCCACAGAATGACACTGCCCAGAATTAGACAACGTGTTATCTACAAAGACCCCTAGATCCTTCTCATTTAAGGAAACTCCCAACACACTGCCATTTATTGTATAACTTGCATTTATATTATTTTTGCCAAAGTGCATAACCTGCATTTATCAACATTGAACCTCATTTTCCAGTTTGCTGCCCAGTTCCCCAACTTAGATTAAGATTGCTGACCTTAAATTGGCTTTGCCAGGGTGGTGCACTTAATTGAAAATCAAACTGGAAATACCATTGGAGGGGCATACATAATAAGGCCAATTATTGTTTCTGAGAATAAAAACAACAACTAATATTGGTTTTCTTTCTAAATAACACAGTTGGGGGTTTGGTTCACGTGGATTTAGTCTGAGTTTTTTTCAGAAGATATTGAGATAAATTCAGACTTTGATAAATAACCCCCCTAAAGTTAACTTAAAGTGAACCATCCCTTTAACAGTAAATGAAAAGAAATTAAATGTATGGTTTCCATCTGAAGCTCTTTTTTTGTGCTCAACAGCTACAGTATATCTCTCCAATGCCAAGATGACAGTCTATGGGCGATGACTGTTCTTTTGATGGGAACATAAATGGCAAACTCACTAGAATGAACATTCATTATATACTTTTGTGTATTAGTCCTGCTGTATGTCCCTTATTGTACAGAACACACACATATATATATATATATAGTTGTCATTACAAAGTCAAATGCTGTAATTTGGTGCAATAATATTCCGCCATGTAATCTCTGCCAGATAAATGACATGGTGATAAAACCCAGGGAGTGGGAGGGTTGTGTACTTATGTGTAGGGAGTGAAGTATAGGCCTGAGACGCTGATATGCCAAGGACTGAGTCACAATTCAGTTATGTAGTGGAATGAATAGCTGTAGATAAGTTGTGGAACTCACTTTGGGAATTGGCTTGATGTCAGAAAGATGAAATATCTAAATCTACATAATAATACTAGTGATGGGACGAATAAATTCGCCGCCTGGAGTAAATTTACCAGAAAATAAATGTGTGCGTCCGAAAAGTCGCTTGCATCAAAATTGCTGTGCGTCAACACTATTCGCCATTGACTTTAATGCTGGCGTCAAAATAGACACGGGTGTCAATTTTCATGTTTCACTAATTTTTCGGAGAGAAATTCACCCATCACTAAATAATACAGTTAGTGATAAATATCCCGTGCCAGGGAATCTGGGCCTACCGGGGTTGCCTTATCATGGGCTTGCACGCACCCGCCAACTTCAGGGCCCCCTAAGAAAGCCATCCGCAAACCCGCCTCTACCCCTGCCTTGACCAGCGCAAACCTGAGATTTTCTTCTGTCAGTCAGGGTGGGGAGAAATTTCTAGGCAGGTGGGAGTTGATCGGGCGGCCCATTTTTTCCTGATGTCCCGACGGCCCTTTCCAACCTTGTAAATATAATAAAAAGAAAAGCTAAAAACGAATCCTACATGGTAGTCCAGGCATGGATTCACAAAGAAATTCCGCATTTTGCCATCTGTGATTTTTTTCTCCAAACTGTGGCAAAAATTGGCGGCAAACAAATTTGCTGTTACACAAAAGCATAGCCCTTATAGCAGAGGTAAAAGGCAACATTGGCATGCACAAAACTGCCCTGTCCTTACCCTATGCCCAATGGCAGGGGTCCCCAATCTTTTTTACCCATGAGCCACATTTAAAAACAGTTGGTGAGAAAAGCAAGTATGAAAAATGTTCCGGGGTGGTGCAAAATAAGTGCTGTAGGCCATTTGATAGCCTTCATGTGGACTGGCAGCCGACAGAAAGCTCTATTTGGCAGTACACCTGGTTTTATACAACCAAAACTTGCCTCCAAGCCTGGAATTAAAAAAATAAGCACTTGCTTTGAGGCCACTGGGAGCAACATCCAATGGGGTTGGTGAGTAAAATGTTCCTCATGAGAAGCGATGGGCAAATTTATGCGCCAGGCATGGATTTGTGGTGAATTTTCGCTGCCCACAATTGTTTTTGAGAAACTGTGGCAAAAATTCGCAGCGACAAATAAAATGGCATGCATCAAAAATGGAGCGCATATAAAAAGTCAATATTATTCAGTCGCCCATTGACTTTAATGCATTTGGACAAAATAGTCGCGGGTGTAAAAATTATCGCACGGTAAAATTATTTTGACGCCCATTGACTTCAATGCGTTTCGCTAATTTTTCAGACGGATTCGCGCATCACTATTCACGAGTCACTGGTTGGGGATCACTGTTTGCACCTATTTGTACAGGGCACAGCTGCAGCCTGCACTTCCTAACTTGCGCATCTGAATGCCAAAAGCAGGCAGTGTTGTATTCATGGGGGGGGGAGGATACAGGTCTTTGTGCTCCGATTTGAAGGTTAAATATCTGTGGCAATTTTTTAGAGTGCTGGACAGGGTGCAAAGTGCAGGAAACATATTGTGCCTGTTTTATTGCACTGTGCACCCTGTCCTACATTTAACAAATAACACCCTTTCATTTTCTAAAACATCCTGAGACGACTGGGATATCCACGACGTATCTTTGCTTTAGATAAAATGTGTTTCTTAAAGGGATCCTGTCATCGGAAAACATGTTTTTTTCAAAACACATCAGTTAATAGTGCTACTCCAGCAGAATTCTGCACTGAAATCCATTTCTCAAAAGAGAAAACAGATTTTTTTTTAAATTCAATTTTGAAATCTGACATGGGGCTAGACATTTTGTCAATTTCCCAGCTGCCCGCAGTCATGTGACTTGTGCCTGCACTTTAGGAGAGAAATGCTTTCTGGCAGGCTGCTGTTTTTCCTTCTCAATGTAACTGAATGTGTCTCAGTGGGACATGGGTTTTTACTATTGAGTGCTGTTCTTAGATCTACCAGGCAGCTGTTATCTTGTGTTAGGGAGCTGCTATCTGGTTACCTTCCCATTGTTCTTTTGTTTGGCTGCTGGGGGGAAAAGGGGAGGGGGTGATATCACTCCAACTTGCAGTACAGCAGGAAAGAGTGATTGAACTTTATCAGAGCACAAGTCACATGACTTAGGGCAGCTGGGAAATTGACAAAATGTCTAGCCCCATGTCAGATTTCAAAATTGAATATAAAAAAATCTGTTTGCTCTTTTGAGAAATGGATTTCAGTGTAGAATTCTGCTGGAGCAGCACTATTAACTGATTCGTTTAAAAAAAAAAAATTCCCATGACAGTATCCCTTTAATGGGAATGGATTAATAAGCTCAATGTGAACTATTTTTCCTTTGCGTGAAAGTTTGCTGATGTTTGTATTTGGTGACCCATCCACCAGTAGTAAAAAGACATCTGTTAATACACTAAACACCAATCCATGGGGCAGATTCACTAAAGGGCGAATTGTCGCCAGCGACCGCTTCGCGTACATCGCACCACTTCACCAGGCGCAAATTCACTACCGATTCACTAATATGCAAAGTTGCGCTCTGGGCGCCGAATGATGGGGACTTTTCGCTTTTCGTTTGTGCCTAGCGGAAATTTGCTAGTGATCATGCGCTTAGGTCAATTTGCATACGGCGGGTAATTTAAAGTTGTATGGACGTCTTTATTTTAAATGTAGGTGCAAATGCTTGAAGTTACCACTTTTTATTACACATGTCCAGGGAACCTTTATAAAGACAAGAGAGTTAATATAATGCCCTACATATGAGCCCACTGTAAAATTAATGTTCCATATGTTATAAAATGTCTGGAGAAAACCACTTACCCAAAAAAAGTTTGTTAGGACTTTTGCAGGCAATCTTGCTTAAAAAAAAGGAAAAGTCACCAGCGTTTTTTGACCTTTAATGCATAATCCGCACTTTACTGAATTTGGAGAGTAACGACCATTCGCCAGAGCGTAAAGTCGCCTGGCAATAGAGTGCAAATGAACGGTAGCGACAATCTGTTTCGCTAGCGAATTGACGCCTGCGTCTGTTAGTGAATTGCCGATGTCCCTGCGGATGTTATTTCTGGCGAAAAGTCGCTAACGTTATCCACTTCGCCCTTTAGTAAATCTGCCCCCATGCCTCTAGTACAATTACTAAGAGCCGATATGACACGAGCCTTAGAATGAGCCAAAGCAGAATCTCTGCCTTTAGAAAAACAAGGGAAACTCCAGCAAGAGTAACATCATTACACGTTCTTCTCTGAGTATTTTCAGATGTTACAATACCCTTGGATTGCCCTTTTATGTCAGACAGATGCACCGAGTGCGTGTTCTGCACAATACATGCTTACTGTCAGGCGTCTAAGAAGAATGAATAGACTTTATTGAGACCTTATGTATTAGCTGTGGGACTACATGGATTCATCAAGCAGTTGAGTGATACAATAGATACAATCAATTCTCCTCCTCCGCTGGAGACAGATTTTATCTTCTGTAGGAAGAAACAGTTGGACAACTGGAACAAGCCCATGGAACGTGTCTCTCAGCGTTTCCCTCATAGTATTTAACAGATGAACTTCTCAAATGGGTTTGGAGACATTATTACTTAATCCACTTACTGAAGATCTAGTGACTCTCGGAGCAGGTGGTAGAGACATCGAGTGAATGATTCTCATCCCTAATGAGTTTCAAAGTAGACACAAATGCCAAAGCTCTGTATGAACCAGATTACTAGGCATTATGAGGAAGTTATGTATAAGCTTAACTGTATGAGACCGGATCATGTAGCTGGAGTTATATTCAAGATAAAAAAAACCCTCAGCTGCTCAGGATCTTGGGAAGCCGAGCTGTCAATCAGCATAGTGTTCAGTACAAGGGATTGCTTATGCTAGCAGAATTGTATGCCATTTGTTTGTACAGGCTACGAGCCACGGAAAATAACCCAGCAAAACAAGAGCTATTGTTGCCCCACTCAAACTTATAAAGATATGACAACTGTTATCTGGAAAAGCTCAGAGCTCAGAACTACGGGGAAAAAAAATCCAGATTTTTAAAAATGATTTCCCTTTTCTCAATAATAATAAAACAGTACTTGATCCAAACTTGATCCTTATTGTAAGAAAAACCAGCCTATTGTGTTTATTTAATGTTTGCATGATTTTCTAGTAGACTTAAAGCATGAAGTTCCAAATTATGGAAAGATCCCTTATCCGGAAAGTCCCATGGCCCGAGCATTCTGGCTAACAGGTGCCATACCTGTACTTTTTTTTTTTTTGCTTTAAACATGCAACATGTAGACATCGGTACACCTGACTGTTTGTTATTGCTGTTTTTAAAGTTTTTTATTATTTAATTAACATTTTATTCTGGACCTCATTGTTTTGGATTTAAGAGAATAGTGTAAAACAAGGAGCACAGTTTGCACCAAACATAAAACACCCTGGTTACCAATCAGATGTTTGCATTTAAACAGGTAAACAGTAAATGCTACTGCTGATTGGTTGCTATAAATGATTGCAGCTGGGACAAATGTACACCTTACAATTGGTCGCTGACTTATTTACTTCTGTTATTAAACAACGCTGAACTGTTGTCTGGTTAGCAACCAGTTCGTTGTTTGAATTACAGACTAGTAATGGGTCTCTGCGTTTTTCATTGTGTTAAATGCTTTGGTTGTTTTTTCCCCCACTTTTTTCACTGTGCAAAAAAACACAGCTTTTTTTCCTGCAAAAAAAAAAATGTGTGCAAAAGTTTTCTGGGTACAAACACATGCATATTTTTTATGGTGAGGCAGAATGCACAGCAAAACTCTAATGCAGGTATGGAACCTGTTAACCCTAAAGCTGGGGACCTGGGGTTTTCCGGATAACGGATCTTTGCGTAATTTGGCATAGCTTAAGTCTTCTAGAAAATCATATAAACATTAAATAAACCCAATAGGCTGGCTAAGATATAAATTATATCTTAGTTGGGATCAAGTACAACCTACTGTTTTATTATTACAGAGAAAAAGGGAAATAATTACGAAAATGTGAATGATTTGACTATAATGGATCCTATGGGAGGCAGCCTTCTATAATTCTAAGCTTTCTGGATAATGGATTTCAAGATAACGGATCCCACACCTTTTCCCATGTTTTGTCCTGCTCTATAAAAATACATTTTTGCATGTTGCATGGTGTTGACCATGGCAACCAGATATTTCATATTGGAGAGAATAAGAAAAGTAAAAACAAACAGCCAAATGTTTTGGAATATTAATTAGACAATGGTAAATGGTAAATGAAAGGTACCGTGAATATGTATGACTGCGTCTGAGAGCAATCCTAGAGCTGGCCACAGGCTGGAGTTAATAATCGTTGGGCATTTAGGGATTTCGGAGCGGGTGAGAGATGTATCAAGCACGTCACTCAGCATTACGCTGTTTGGCAGTTTGCAAATTATACTCTCTAATGAATGTGCTGCAGATTAGTTCAGTCTCCGCACAGAGGATTCATCATCAACATGCAGAGCCCTTTTTCTTTCGGAGCAATATAAAAACACGTCCCATTCTGCAGACAGGACCCAAGCTGCAAAGGAATTTGAAAAAAAAAATTGCCACTAAAAATAAAATATTGTTTTTCAGACAATTTATCATTTCATAACTATGGTTTGTGTTCTGTGCACTGTATATAGAAAGTATAAACCTCTGTATGACCCATAAACCTCCTTTATAACCCTCTGAGAGAAGCCACAGTAACAATATATTTTTTAAAAGGCATTTCAGATACATAATTAAAGACTTTTATAACCAGAATAGTTTTCTGCTTGGCAAAAAAAACCAAAAAACAAACAAACCATCAAACCTTGCAGATTTGCTTCTTCCTGTAGATTAGAGGTTTAGTAGTAGAGAATAAATTGTATTCTTTGTTACTGTTATTATTCTAACCTTGGTCTGTGTACTTAAAGGGCAAGTAGAATGTTGCCTTGCTTTAAAGGGAAATATGCCATAATTATAGACTGATTTCTCATTTTATATCATGTGAAATATGAGCATGTCAATTATTTCATCTGGAGAACATTCCTTCCCAGAACCTTTGTATTTATATGTGAGCCGAGGCTGTTAGTTGACTGTCCATTGACCTGTAAAGTTGGCATCAAGGGGTCACCAAATAATTGTTCCAGTTTGGCAATCTAAGTGCTGGGCTGTATCAGGCCGTCTGTCATTTTGCCCAATAAGCTGCTGAGTCAGAATGAAGATTTTTTTTCATTCACAATGATTACTGAGTTGTCAGTTGTTAGTCTTTTAAATTCAGTTTATATCCAGGCAGTCTAATTGGCTCGAGATGACATTGACCGTAAAGCGTCTCCGTACAAAGCTGCTGCAATTGTGCAAAAATAGACAAAAATATGGACCATATTGGTACCATTCATTGTAGGGACCTGTTATCCAGAATGTTAGGGACCTGGAGTAATTTGGATCTCCATACCTTAAATCTACTACAAAAATGATGCACATGCAAGTAGGGAATCCCAGCTGTAAGTCCAGGGTTCCCACAGTCAGCTGCATCAAAAGGGGCAACAGACTTGCAGAAAAAAAAAATCATGCACAAATGTAATTTAAACACCCTGTGCTTGAAATCAAGCAATCCCTCCAACTTGGGCGCAACTGTAATTGTGTTCATTTTGGTGCATCAACCACAATTGCAGGGGGGCAAAAATCTGAGAATGGGCAAAATTTCACTTGTGCTCATAAATGACCCTTCCAGGGTTGGTGTGGGCCACTGATGGCCACTATTCCCTGTGGGCCCCTGCGCTGGATCTGGAGGCAAGTGGAGTGCTCCCTTTCTGCGTGGATGCCAGTGCAGCCGGAGGTACTCTGTAAGGCAGGGTCCCCAACCTTTTTTGGACCGGGAACCAGCGGGGTCAACAGGGTCGGGAGCAGGGTTGGGGGTGGGGTCGGTAGGGGTGGGGTCGGTGGGGGTCGGCAGCAAGTTTGGATGCGCAGGCGTCTTTTGTGCGCTGGGCTCGGCAGCCCAGTGCAGGAGTGTCCAAGGCCCGCTTCTGTGCCGCGGCCTGGCGGTTGGAGACCTCTGCTATAAGGTGAAGGAAGGTACAGGGGTGGGTTCATAGTGGGAGTGGGTGCCTTGGCAGGTTTACGACAGAGGGTCGGGGCCTCAGAATCAGGTGGGCGACAGGGATGATTAAAAAATAGTTTATTTAACAAAAAGAAACATCGCAAAAAGTAACTTTTAGTGATGGGCGAATTTATTTGGCAGGCATGGATTTGCGGTGAATTTCAGGGATTCCACCATCGGCAAATATTTTCGCCAAAATGCAGCGAAAATTTGCAGTGGGAAAATTCACTGCAACAAAAAAATTGATGCTCCTCAAAATTGTCAAAATTAGGAGGCCCGTTGACCTTAATTTGGACAAAAGAGTCGCTCATATAAAAACTGTCACTCTTTTTCCAGAGTTTTGCAAATTTCTCTGTGAAACGGGACAGATTTACCCATCGCTAGTAGCCGTACACATTTCGTCCCTTGTGGGCGCTTAGTCCAGGTACGAAACGCTAATTTTTGAGATGTTTATTTTTGTTAAAATAACTACTTTTTATCTGTATCAAGTATTGAAGTGAAGTCCGGTTTGTGCCAGCCTACTACTAAACACGAATATGCAGATTGCCTCCCCAAACTGAAGGTCTGGGGCTTGAGCGCCTGAACCCCCTGCCAATATTGGTAAATTAATCTTGCTATCTAATAGAATCAATTCTAGATACCCCCCTTTTTTTAAACTAGTCTATTGTATATACAGTATGAAAGGTTACTGTTAAGCATAGAAACCCCAGTCTGACAGTGGGCTCTTCTAGTATGTGTGAATTAAATAAGAACTCCACTGGATCAGAGAATGCTGTGAATGATGCATAATCTCTGAATATGTTGGTGCTATATAAATAAAGAATAATAATAATTTATATATGAGTGGAACCTGCATTATGGCCTGGATATTGGTATGAAGAATTGCATATGTATAAAAACAACTCAGTTATCTCTCAGTGCTTTAAATAACCCTTATTAGTATTAAAAAAAATTAAGCAAAACGCATTTTTTTTTTAATTTACTTGTGTGTCTATGTTTTTCTTAAAGCATTAGGAGTTTGTGCTGTATATCTCTATGTCCTAATGAAGAGCCTTGTCTAAATGATGTTCTATAAAGGCTTACGATTTATTTGCATTTTATAGCCCATGGGATTAAGGATATTCCACCTAATCAAATCGGATCTCTGTTTGAGTTGACCTTTAGTTTTTCTTTACATAAGAAATAAAAAAAAATAGCCCAGCTTATTAAGTAAATGATTAAGTGGAATTCTTTGTCATTATCACTTCGGCTTCACTGAGAAGCTTTTCTCTTATTTTTATGGCTTCTCAAGCAGATATAATTAGCACAAGCATTTTTAATGCAGTAATGTGGAACGAAAATGTTAATAAATGGTAACAATTTCATGAGCATTTTGTCCTGGTTCGCCTTCTTTAAACACAGAAAGTCAATCTGTGCAGCCGCAGTTGAGGGCTCCAGGAGTTTTAATCCAGACATCTGAGGAGTCACAAGTTTTCTATATCTTCCCCCTGTCTTTTCCCAAAATAACCACTTCTGCAGGTATATCTCATACATTAGGGAACGCATGTATCAAAGGGGGATATAGTATATTTATGGGTACGAGTAGAGTCAGAGATGGACTAGATAATTCACTGCTCTCTTACAAGACAGGAGAAATTATCTGTTATCCCATGGGGGGGGGGGTAAATATGAAAGCAATGACCAGCATTGAGATCTACAATACTCCTCGTCCTTCCTTGCACCCCCACACAACAACTGGACACCAAAACACAACTAGGACAGCAGGAGAACATACCCTGTATCCAACAACACAACCAACACTGAGCCCATGCCTGAAGCATGTGTCACATCTCCTTTCCAAGTTCCCCTCCAAGGTTATCTACTTCCTTGTTTCACAACCTGTAGGGAGAGAGGAACAAATTGTTCTCCTGGTCTTCCTGCCTGTTGTGAAGATCTGGTAAACCAGACTCTAGGCCCCACATCCAAGCCCCTAACCTGGAACCACCCCAGCCAATTGCAAAGTGGTGGAATGGGGCCTGTCATCCGAACACTGTTGCCCCAGTCTTCTTTTTGTTGCTGTCTGGATCAGTGGGGTCCAACTTAATGTTTTGCTCTAACTAATTCAGAAGAACACTATCTGGTGAGAAAGGCTGTTTTTCATTCAGCCCATGGAGCACCTAGAGCTTTCCAATGAGATAGGGAGGTGGTTCTGTTTGCCTACACAGCAGGGCATGGGCATAAAGCAGAACACTCCCCTGGAAATTATTTTACAAGCTTGGTTCCTTCCTAATTTTATAATTTTGTGCCCTGAATTTACTCCCTGGCCCACTTGGTTAATCAAAGTTCATTATTGTAGAACATATTACCCTATCAGCTTGCAGTTGTGACTTTTACAAGGCATGAGCCCTTAGATGTTTTCTGACATCTTGAATTCAAGCTCTTGTCTATGATCCAACATGGGGTCAAAAGCTCACTAAGCTCATGACAGGTTTACACCAATGCATTCATTCTTTATTTTATCAATGCATTCATCCAATTCATCCTTTAATTACAGGAATATCTTGGGCAGTCAATACCATAATCTCATAATAACTGGCCTTCAACGTCTGCCTCTCCCCATTTTGTTGCTTTGGAGCCATGAACAGTTTGTGATTGTAAGACCCACTGAAATCTCTCAAACCAGTTCAAAGTTACTGGTATCCATCAGTGCCATAACTAGATGTTACTGGGATCAGCAGCAAATTCAGTTAGGGCCCCAAAATATTTGCAAGTTCACCTGTTCTGCCAAAATATATTGGAATTGCTCATAAGTTAGGACTTCACTATGCCCTCTACCCTTGTGGGGCCCCCTGTTGCTGCAGGGTCTGCTTCCTCTGTAGTTACGACCCTGGTATCCAACATTCATGCTTTATTTTATACTTGTGCTTTTGTAGAGCAATAATATAGCTTTCTGTTATAGGAAACCTTGCCATTTTGAAGGTGATGTACGATGCACCAAAAATGTGATTTTTTTTTTTTTGTGTATAATTAAAAACATTTTCGTTTTTGGCAAGAGTTTGTGTGATAGAACGCATTTACTTTACTGCCATGGCACACTAACTCAGAGAGTAATAAAACAGGAAGTAAACACCGTTATCAATTTATTAGGTAAAATAAATAAATAATAACATGAGCTGACAAGACTTAATTACATTTTTTCCAAGCTCAGTTTGTAAGAAAATAACAGCTACAAGTAGAGCTAGTGAGAAGCAGGCCTTACTTGCACAAGTTCACATGTCTTTGCTTTCAGGTCAGACATTTCTTTACTGCCCCTCTGTCCCCCCAAATTGCCACTTAATTGATCCTGATCTGAGCCCACACTACCCTCTTAATATTATCTCACACACCCCTTTTTATCACAGTCCCATCCTCTCCCCTTTTAAAGTGGATAGAATTTTTCAGCAACAAAGATGGCAACCCTAAATGCTATAGGACCCTGCACTTAACACATGCCTCAGATATGTTCTACTTTTAGGGCTGCTCTTGCCTGTCATTACAAATGCAACTGACAACTGACCTAATGAATAAAACACAGTTTTCAGCACTCGTGCATTAATGCATCAGGAGTGACAATTTACATTTCCCCCAGCAAAATGCATATGAATAAATCCATATGTATGTGTATTGACCTGTGATTATGTTGGATTTCAGTGGAAGAGGGGAATAGTGCCTTATGGGTAAAATAGTGTCTATACAAATATAGTAGAAAATAGGATTGTAGCTGAACTGGGTCAGGGAGGGATAAAGCAGGATCTGGGCCGGAAAGAAGAGTGGATTTGGACTGAGCAACTCAGAACTTACCTTCATAATTGCTTAATATTATTATATTTCCATTTGGTATGAACTTGTATTTTTACCATGCATTTAGGGTGTGCTGCTTTCAGGCACATCTTAACACACACAGGACCTAATGGATTAGAATAGAATAAATTGGGCACATATAGTTACAGGTATGGGACCTGTTATCCAGAATGCTTGAGACCTTCGGTTCTCTGGATAATCATTCTTTCCATAATTTAGATCTTAGATACCTTAAGTCTACTAGAAAATCATGTAAACATTAAATAAACCCAATAGGCTGGCTTTGCTTCCAATAAGGATTAATTATATCTTAGTTGGGATCAAGTACAAGGAACTGTTTTATTATTACAGAGAAAAAGGAAATCATTTGTAAAAATTTTGATGAATTGGATAAAATGGTGTCTATGGGACATGGCCTTTCAGTATTTCGGAGCTTTCTGGATAAAAGGTTTCCAGATAACTGATCCCATACCTGTATTATATCTAGCAAGCACCCACGTCTTTTATATAATAAATCAGACATAGGATGGTGCACTCAAACACTATATGACTTGCATACAAGGCACTGCAAGCAAAATAAGTAATATAGGTATGGGATTCATTATGCGGAAACCCGTTATCCAGAAAGTTCAGAATTACGGAAAGGCCATCTCTCATTGACTTCATTATAATAAATTATCCAAATTTTTTAAAATAATTTCCTTTTTCTCTGTAATAATAAAACAGTACCTTGTACTTGATCCCAACTAAGATATCATTAATTCTTATTGGAAGCAAAACCAGCCTATTGGGTTTATTTAATGTTTAAATGATTTTCTAGTAGACTTAAGGTATGAAGATCTAAATTACACAAAGATCCCTTATCCGGAACACCCCAGGTCCCGAGCATTCTTGATAACAGGTCCAATACCTGTACAGAATAAGTAAGTGTAAAATTTAAAGGGCATGTTTATCAATACTTGTTAGTAAGAAAAAAAAAGCAGACAAAAAGTCGCATGCCTGCGAGAATCTCATTGTCCCAATCATTTTCAATGAAGCTAAAAATCTCAAATGTTTTAATAAAATGGGTAAATAAATAAAGTTGTTGTTTTTTTCCTTTAATAAATACCGACTATTCGAGGTTTTCGGAAAATACTAATATAATATACTAATAATAGAGCGATTCGGGGGTCAATTCCAAAAAATTTGTACGATTCAAGTTTTTGCTTGGTTCTATCAAGTTTTTTCCCCACCCAGCTTTTTCTAGTTGTTTTATTGATAAATAAGATAAAATCATGGATGATAGTTTGGTCGAGCTTGGTTTAAGAAAAAGATGAGATAAATTTTCGTTTTAGTAAATAACCCCTTAAATGTCCGCTCCTGCCAATTCTAATATACTCTGGATATGATATATAGAATGTGTATGATTCAAGTTTTTGCTTGGTTTTATCAAGTTTTTTCCCCACCCAGCCTTTTCTAGTTGTTTTATTGATAAATAAGATAAAATCATGGATGAGAGCTTGGTTTAAGAAAAAGATGAGATAAATTTTCGTTTTAGTAAATAACCCCTTAAATGTCCGCTCCTGCCAATTCTAATATACTCTGGATATGATATATAGAATGTGAGCAGATTAATAGTCATACTCTGATTAGAATTGGAAATATCTGCCTTGGGTGGACCAGAGCAACCTGATCAAATAGCCCTGCGTGCCGTTTTGATCCACAGACCTTAATGATGGGCTCATATGGGACCAATTTGATTGAAGAAGTAGGTCAGGGAGGCAAAATCAGAATGCTGATGACGGGAGACGGTTAGAGTCTGTTTATACTTTATTATCGGTGTATACTTGCACAAAGCATCATTCCAGACAGAACGTACAATGTCTGATCTTGCTGACTGAATAAAAGTTGGACAAGAATCCAATTAAACCTTGAGGATATTTAGGTTTTTTTTATTTTTACTTTAGAGTCGTACAACTCTAAACAAGCCACAATCCCCCCTCTCTCTCTTGCTTAATTTTAAGTCTTTCAAGTAAGAGTTGATATATTACTTTACTTCAGGCGTTTTACATCAAATACATATCCCAGATCCTGCCTTTCTTCAATTTGCCACAAAAAAAAAAAAAGTTGAAGACATGAACAGCAATTACTAGTTGTTTTTTTTTCTTACAGTAAAATTGTCTAGAAGATTAAAGTCTTTGGGTGTATTGCTAAAGAAATGAAACATTGTGAAGCAATATGGTAAGGACGTTGGAGGCATACTGTGCTTTGTAAAAAGGAATTCTTGTCCTACTGCCGGATAATTTGATATCAGTGGCACAAAGTTACATTTAAGTAACAATTATGAAATGACGAGAGGCGTTTGATGCAGCCAAGCTGGGGCTGATTTCTTCCAAACCTACTGTATTCTCTCTTGCAATTCCAATAATAGTTCATTGCACTGAAGACAAAGGTTTTATTTAGTGTACGTGCCCTTAGAACAAGGTCAGGATCATGATAATCATTGTGAAGTTTTATTTGAGACCTCAGCAAGACGAGCGTTCAAGATGATGACAATATCAACAATACCATTCAATATCAACGTCTACAAGGAAATCCTAAAGTTACAATGCCCATGCCAGCAGGTATTGACAATCAATGCAACGCTCTTTTACTGAATTGCCAGACCTTTGATCCATGCATGGGCAAAACAATAACCTTTTATGATCAATATCTATTCTGACTTATAGAATAGTGATGGAAATGGGTAGAATGTCTGGTAGGCTGTGCTCCTCATCTAGTTGTACATCTAGGTGTTAAGTGCACTAAACAAGAGTTTGGTGTAACGCTGCCTAATGTTTTGTCAACAAATCAGCCAAAGATCATCTAATTTGGTCATCAGATCTCATGACATCATTATTATTCATTAAAATTTGTGTATAGTTACAGCTGTACCAATTTGGTGGGGCAGAATGTCCTATAGGTTAGATAATAGATGATGACACACACATGATAGCCACAACTCTGTACGTCATGCCATCATTGCAAGCAGCACTATTTATCATCCCTTAGGGCAGAGACACACACTCAGATTCAGGGAGATTAGTCGCCCAGCGACAAATCTCCTCTGGTTCGGGGCGACTAATCTCCCCGAACTGCCTCCCACCGGCTAGAATGTAAATTGCCGGCAGGATGTGCACTTTGTTTTCCGAAGTTGCGGGCAACTAAATCTCTCCGAATCTGTGCGTGTGTCTCTGCCCTTACACCAGTTTACATATTAGTAGTGATGAGTGAATGTAATCGCCAGCCATGGATTCGCTGCGAAAATTTGCAGTGGAAAAATTAGTTGCGAAAAAACGCCCATCAGAAAAACCTCCCATTGACTTTAATGCATTAGGACAAAAAAAAGTCACCTTAAAAAATATACCCATTGACTTTAATGCATTAGGGCAAAAAAGTCGCCAAAAGAACAAATGCCCATTGACTTTAATGCATTAGGACAAAAAAGTCGCCTTAAAAAATAGGCCCATTGACTTTAATGCATTAGGGGAAAAAAGTCGCCATAACAAAAAACGGCCATTGACTAAAATTAGGACAAAAAAAGTCACCATAAGAAAATACTCCCATTGACTTATGCATTTGGAGTGGAAAAATTTGTTGCACATAAAATCACCCATTGACTTTAATTTTTCAGTGAAATGGGACAGATTTGCTCATCACTACATAGTAGGTCATAGCTTATTGAAAATGTGCATTTATTCAATACCGGAGTGGAGGTGCCCCTTTGATGCTAGGGCCAAAGGACAAATATCTTCTCTGCCCTACACTAAAGCAGCAGTATATTTTGCAGCAGCTAAAGGTTAAAAACAAACAAAGCGGCAAAACTGGGGTACAATTCTTCATTCTCAGCTAACAATCTAGAATAAAATAATTCATTTTCTGCCGCAACCTCAGCAGGATCCCACGAATAAATACGCACTTAGTCATCTTGCTTATTAAAGGTCCAAACTGAGTCACACTGGGTCACAAATGTAGTGCTTGCAATAATGATATCCACTTTGCACATAGCTTCATTATCTAATAACTAGCAGCTCGAAACTCTGAAAATAGCAACAGTGCACTGTTATGACCTATTAAACTGGATCTATCTTTTCTTAGCAACCCTACTGATTAATATATCAAGCGGTGCTATTGTGCCTGAGTTAAAGAGCTTAGAACTGTTGATCAATCTCTGGAATAGCTGAGAAACACCGCATATGTCACTGAATGCATTGATCAACTCTGCTCATCCTATTAGTGGGAGCATAAGAATCTACAATTAATCTGGTTTTCTTACCATTAAGGATCAGGCTGGCAGGCAGACATGTCAGTGAAAAGCAAATACGCAACTACTGTTATGATTTAATCTGCATATAATAATCAAGAGAAGGTCCAGTAGAAATAGGTTGAATTCACCAAAAAAGATGTGGAGGTCTAAAGGCGGCCATACACGGCCGATTAAAGCTACCGATATCAGTCCTTTAGACCGATTCAGCAGCTTATCTGCCCATGTGTGGGGGCTCCCGACGGGTCCTTCTGATTGATATCAGGCATAAATTCGGCCAGATATCGATCGGGCAAGTTTGATTGTCTCTGCGATCCAGGACTGCATCGGCTAGTTGATGCGGTCCTGCCAATATGCCGTTAGTGGGCATATCGAGTTAAGATCTGACCTCCCCAAACAAGCGGATCTAATAGTGTATGGCCACCTTAAGTGTTCATGTCCCAGATCTTCTAGTAGAAATTCACCAGAAGTCTGAAGAAAAGGCAGGCACATTGGAACACTTGATAAACGAATGCAAGAAATAGAATTACATGTCACATAAGGGTAGCCTTCTGCGTTTCGTGCCGAGCATCTAACCTTTATGCAATAATTGTTTCCTGAGTGGATGTTCTGTAGCTGTTTTCCCATAGGCTACAATTTGTTGAATAGCTATATGCTTCCTGTATGTGACCAACCTATGATAGTACTCATGTTGGGCATGAAATGCATAAGGCTATTCTTATGTGACACGTAATTTCTTCATTAATTTATCAAGTGTTCCTGCCTTTTCTTCAAACTTCTGGTATTAATTTGTGTATAGTCAAATGAGTAGTAAACATTGAATGCACCAACCAGGAACCCATCAGAACACTAGAACCTTCTTCCTTCCAGACAATGCTGTAACCAATAAGAGCAGTAAAACTTCCAAAGAGCTAGATTGTTATATATTCAAACAAACTGATAGAATTTACCCAGTTTAAAAGTTAATAGAAAGCAATTTAAATAGCAACGTGTTATGTGAGAATGTGCTTCAATATGAAATGAAGGTCATATATCAAACTATCAATCAGAATTGAAGATCTTAAAATATATGGAGACCTACAGAGGCATAAACTACTGAAAGTGTATTCCAAGTGGAAATGTTTCAGACACTTGGACCCTTTATGGACTCTCGTACAGCAGGTCCAGAGGTGCAAAGTAGCTTAGGAATGTGGAGGACCCAGCAGAGACCTGAAAGATGCACAGATTCAATATTTACCGGAAAAAAACAATATTGGGAATGTAGGATTCATATGTTTTGTGAAACGGCCCAGAAATTTGTAGTAGCAACATGGGGAGGCACATTTATTAAAGGTCGAATTTCGAATTGGAAATTGTATCAAAACTCACAAATTTATATGTAAAAGCACCAACGCGAATGTAAATTTGAATGTGAGATTTATCACACCTCAACCATGGAAACAGTTCTGATTTGAATATTTGCCGCCTAAAACCTGGCAGATTAATTTACAAGTCAATGGCAGAGGTCCGTTGACCCATTTGAAGATGTTAATAGCCTTCCTGACATTCGAGTTTCTTTTTCGGAGGATTCCAATCGAATTTTGGGTCGTTCCTATTCGATTGTATTTAAGATGCTCAAATTTTTTCACAAATAACTTCCCATTCGAGTTGTGAGTACATTCGAATCAACCACATGAATTCGAAAATTCAACCTTTTATAAATAACCCCTTAATAAATCTCACATTTTTGGAGCTTTTTTTTTAAAAAAAAAGAAAGCAACTAATTTTTAGTGGGGGAAAAAATCGAATTTGATTATTAGTATATCAGCCCTTAATTGTACATTCAAGTACAAAGACTTGAGCCTATAGATGGCACCCTCAAACCTTAAAGGAACAAGGTGCCAACTGCATCTGTTTTTGCCCCTTTGTTTCTTTTACTAAGGAGGTTAAAGAACCTACTTGATTTTATGACCATTTATTAAAGGTACTTGCTCATAAACACGCTTGCACCATTTGCTCTGTACTTTCATAAAGGAGCCATTTAAGCAAACCATAACATGAAGAAAACCTACATTTACATTAAAAGCATCTTGTTTGCTTTTTTGTTATTCTCTAAAAAAAACAGTATTTATAGATCCTTCTCCAAAGACAGTATTTATAAATGATATGTAATTTATTTCCAAAGTATTTTTGAGATAATTGCTAGTTTTTTTGAGATGGCAAAACAGCGAATACAATTCCGACACTGTTAAAGCAAAACTTCAGAAAATTACAGTGTAATTGTATATTGTGCTGGGTCTATTCAAGCAATTGCATTAATAGTAAGTTTTATATAGTGTGTATTGAAGTAGAACTCATTGAAATCATTGTTATCCATTCTGGGGTATTAGTTCCGACTTTTTCTTGCTTCTCTCTTTAATTTAATGTATTTTTGGGTAGATTTAATATACATACCTACATTTGGCGAAATACTGTGTTTCTAGTTATAAAAAGTTCAACGCTTTTCCCCCATGTTCAGACAAAACAATATAAAATTAGTATTCTGCGTTGGGTGCTGTCGCAGATGTTCTCAGGAGATAGTTTTGGAATCATATTTGCCTTATCAATTGCGATATTTGTCTGTTTGTATTTTGAGCGTGAAAATGAGCTTCCATACAAAAGCAACAGGTGGATAAACATTTAGGGAATAAAATGATGGGACACATTGTTTGTTGTGTTGATTGTCTGATGCCTTAGCAGGCTTTCAAATTCAATGTCAATGGTTTCTAGAACTGTACTTTATGCTAAAACGAGTTTCTCTAGTGTAAGTGAATGGAAATATCTTAGAAGTGAGAGTATTTATGACTTAATACATATGAGGGGCATTCATTATGACTATTCATGTGCTGTTTAGTCATTATTTAAGGAAGGAATTCATGCTGACACGACTCTAAATATAATATATAATATGCGCCTAATTTCCTAAAGGCATTGGGAGTAATGTAATATAACATGCCAAGTTTGCTACTGATTTAGGAGCTATCTCAGCAGGAAGTATTTACTGGTAAAATGTTTTAATATTTATAAAACATTAGCTGTGGGTTACTAGACAGTAGGAAATTTACAGAAGCACCTACAAGTGGGTGGGTCCATGTATTAAATTATGTCTATTAGTGAAGTGCGGGTTTTTCCGAAACCCACGGTGCACAGAAGTAGCATACAGAGCCAGAATGCACAGGGATGGGTTGGGTGTGAATCCTACACTTTGTGGGTTAGGGTCAGGTGCAGGTTAAGGCTTTGAGGATTAGGGTTAGGTTTGATTGAGTTTTTCCTGAACTGCACGTCACCAATGTCTATGCTTCTGTCTGTTCTATGATTGAGTGAGAGTGCTCTATCATTGCTTATATGTGAATGTAAGAGTGTTTCCCAAACTGGGGGGTGGCTCCCTGGGGGGGGGGGCTTAAAGCAGTGACATGAATACTGAAGCTTAGTTAAAGTGAGATTTAGGGTGAATGCCCAATAATTCCCCTAAGTACACCTGGAAGCCCAACCTGATGGTCAGTTAGGGTTAGATTTGGGCAGATCCAGGCGAAAGCTTAACAATGTCCAAGGCAGGCCCCTTGCACCTCCCTCTCCTTCCCTCACTGCAACTCTTCCCTCAGCCTCTCGCTCAACTCACTACCACCCTATTCTGCAACTCTCCCTCTCTTCCTTCTAAACTCTCCATGTGCCTACCCCATCATATCCCATTATAAAACCAATTTAAAACTGAGCAGAGGTACATGCCTAGGTAGTGCCCTCCCACCGTGGTACCCTAGGTATCTGTGTCTACTGCCTACCCCTAATTCCAGCCCTAGATTTTGGATGAAATCTGGTTTGCTGTGCAAGATATTCTTGCAACTTTAGTTGAATGGCTGATACCCTAGAACTGATCCCCCACTATTTCTATATATATCTGCATTATAACTTTGTCATGAGCTAAAGGGGGCCTAACCAAAGGTTGAATCATTAAGGGGACTAGGAATTAAAAAGTGAATCTACCACTGGCTTAGATAAAATGCTGCACATTGTTAGACTGGACCACAAGGATACTGGGATAATTACTGGTGGGCCCAGGCCTCATTGGGCACCCCTGCTCACCAAAAAATGTAAACTTGTACACTTTAACATTACCCTTTTTTTTAAAAAAAAAAAAAAAAAAAAACAGGTTTGATAGATAAATAAGTGTATATAGGGGGTTATTTATTAAAGTAATTCTTTAGTGGGAAAAAAAAAATCTAATTTTTCGAGATTTATTAAAGCCCAAAGATGGAAAAAGTCTGAATCAGAAAATCCGGCATCTCAGAGCTGCTAGGGTTGTATATACAGTAAGTCTATAAGAACTTTTTATAAATTTCGGTGGTCTGCGCTGGAATTAGCCCGGAAATCCGACTATTTCTGACTTTTCAGGCAAAAATCCCAAAAGTTAGGGCTTTTCTTGGAAAAGCCTAAAAAAATTGCACAATTCGGGAAAAAACTACAAAAAATTGTATGATTTGGGTTTGGTCAGACGTTTTTATTTAAAAAAAAACAGAAAAAAATCTGATTTTGATAAATAACCCCATACAGTGAAGAAATAAGGTGATTGGAAGGAGGACAAATAAAACATTCAGGTACCAGGTACCTCAGCCTTATATTGATGTTGTACTGTAAACAAATTATACATGTTCAACAATACCTGCAAGGCTAATACTAAATATTTTTTTTATATATTTGAAGCTGTTCTTCTAGGTTTGGTAAAATCCATCATCAAGCAAGTAAAATGTAATTACTTGATTTAAAAAAGTCCCAATGTTATATGATGTCTGTCCCACAGAGAAAAAAGGAATACAAAGCACATATTCTTTATACTCTTATATATACTCACACCTTCCCTTGACACACAAATAAATAACACTGAAAACATGCAAAAACTGATTAGGCATTTTTTAAAATAAATGGATACAGCAGCTTTTGAATCCCATCAGACATCTACAGATACATAGCTTTAATTAAAAACATATTTTCCCTGCCTGCTCCCATATTCATTTTGTTCTGTGATTGCGTTACACAGTAATTGATTTTCCAGCTGTATTTATTGCTTGTGTCTACAGGGCAAACAAGAGACAGAA
Organism: Xenopus laevis; assembly: GCF_017654675.1. Lineage (NCBI taxonomy): Eukaryota > Metazoa > Chordata > Amphibia > Anura > Pipidae > Xenopus > Xenopus laevis. The sequence goes on from NC_054383.1 coordinate 19,385,264, forward strand.
CTGTAACACTCTCTCCTGGAGACCCCACGACAAGACGACATTTGCATAGCTTAATTCTGCAGATGCTTTCCAATCTCTCTGGCCCCTCTTGTCAAATTGATTGGCAAATTCCAGTCTATAACGTACTCTGACAGAGTGGAAATTATTGGCTTTGAACCTGAAGTTTATATGGAGCAGAAGGTAACAGTGAGATGACTGATAGCGCTAGTAGGGAAGATCCTCCTTGGAGAAGTCTCTTGCATCTGTAATTAAGTTGAGGATGCCTAGTATGTAGTATTAAGGGGTCATGAGAGTTGCATGTTGCATCCCAGTATGATAAAAAGCATACATGAATATTCATCATTTTAGCCTTGCTCTCACTATGGCTTCCATCAAACAAGTTTATGATAATATCAGCTGCAGCTGGGACTATGTAGGTATTGAAACTATTCACGTGGGTATTTGCAGCCATACAAATGTGTTTGTACATTGCAGCGACCACCAACGCCTTTCTTCAGGCTACAACTGAACACAACTGCATGGATTGATACGGGGAACCCTGGTATTATTTATCAGGTTGGACCTGGCACTAACACCAGGGTTGAATCAATTAGCTGCCACTGATTTGTTGCAAATTCATCCGATGGATAATGGCATCATTGACACCACATGGTGGAAGTGGCAGGCGAATGAGAAATGTCTGCCACTTGTGAGCCTCGTCTTTGCCTCAACAGAGGCTAAGTAGTGGCCATATTTGTGCACCACTTGCAAGCTGCAGTAGACAATACTTAGGGGCACCCATTATATCAATTGAATTCTAAGCAAATAATGATGCGTTGTGGGTAAACATGGTTATCCGTGTCTCAGTTTTGCATTTTGCTTTGTGCACTGCATTTGTAAACTTAGGATCATAAACACCAATAGGTAGATGTAATAGGGTCTTCTCAGGTCTCAAAGTGAAAAACACTCACCAGTATATGGAAGGGGTCCAGGTGCACCGCCCTGAACAATCAGCTTAGGGAGCGGATAACCGTTTGTAGAAACTGAGCAGGCACTTCTAGGTTACTAGGATACTATCACAGCCTATGATTAAGTAACCTGTTAATATGAAACGCGTTAGGTTGTGTCCTAGTGCTCTCCAATAAAAATATACTTTTAATTGAAGCCTGTCTGGAAGACTGGTTCCTAGAAGTGCCTGCTCAATTTCTACAAACGGTTATCCACTGCATTTGTAAATTAGCCCTTAAAGTTACATAATAGATATACAGGAACAAGGACATTGGGTGTACACCTGGGTGGTTAGGGGTAAAGTCAGAGACAGCAGCCTGTGCTCATCTTGGTTTATATCTAGCGTGAAACAAAGTATACAATATAGGCAGCTTAGCCTTTTGCTCATTTACTACCGGATAAAAACCACCAATTTAAAGTATAATACAGGTATAGGATCAGTTATCCCCGCAAACTCATTATCCAGAAAGCTCCAAATGAGCAATATATTGGAGATAGGTTTCTTTTTCATTAAAGTAAAAATGGGAATTAATTTTTTTGCCTTTCCTTGTCCTTTAAACATGATTTCCCTTTTCTCTGTAATAATAAAACAGTAGTTTGTACTTGATTTAATAATAAATCATTATTGGAGGAAAAACAATCATATTGGGTTTAATCAATGTTTAAATGATTCTTTAGTAGACTTGGGGTAAGGATATCCAAATGATGGAAAGATCCCTTATTCTGAAAACCCCAGGTCCTGAGCATTCTGGAATCTGGATAGAGTATTCTCTCTCTCTCTCTCTCTCTCTCTCTCTCTCTCTCTCTCTCTCTCTCTCTCTCTCTCTCTCTCTCTCTCTCTCTCTCTCTCTCTCTCTCTCTCTCTCTCTCTCTCTCTATATATATATACAGTATATAAAGTAACATAGTACTGCACTGAACAGGAATACTTACATATATATTATATAAATAGGGCAAGAAAGGAGCAACTATAAGATAGTCATCCTTCTTGGAGGTGAAGAGGGTACGAGGTAAAAGTGGTTCAGGGCATGGATTGTTGGATAGTGGTATGGTCTGGATGGATTGAAGCTATAGCCAAAAAATGTCTTAACAGGGTTGTTCACCTTTGAGTTAACTTTTAGTATGATGTAGAGAGAGATATTCGGAGACAATTTGCGATTGGTTTTCATTTTTTATTATTTGTGGTTTTTAAGTTATTTAGCTTTTTATTCAGCAGCTCTCCAGTTTGAAATTTAATCTGGTTGCTAGGGTCCAAATTACCTATCAACCATGCATTGATTTGAATTAGATACTGGAATATGAATAGGAGAGGGCCTGCATAGATAAATGTGTAATAAAATGTAACAACAACAGTAAAATTAAAAGCTGGAAAGAGTCAGAAAAAGAAGACAAATAAATCAAAAACTGTAAAAAAGAAATAATGAATGCCAATTGAAAAGTTGCTTAGAATTAGCCATTCCGTAACATACTAAAAGTTCATTTGAAGGCGAACCTCCCCTTTCATTTTTATAATTGGAAATATTGGGAAGCCTGTCAATGGCACAAGTTTTATCAACATTATAAACAAAGATACGACAACTCTGTTACGGTATGAAAAATATGCTCTTTATTTTTATAGGCCTATTTTTATTGGCCCTCTTTGTAAATTTCCCTGAAATGAATTTCATATGGAAGTGAAGTGAGTGGAATTTGAGAGAATCCCCTGTAGTGGAAAGATAACCAGTACTTAGAGCAAATCCCCTCAGGCAGTTTAGTGGAAACTCTGATGGGGGAACAAGGGGCTGAATTTATCTTCACAATTAATTAGCAATAGTCATATACAATAACAGGCAAAGAGAACAAGAGCGCTGCAGAAATTTCACTGGAAAAAATCCCCTCCTCTGTTTTTGTAAAGTAAAAAAATCTGTTTTGATTTGTAAGACAATCATATAATGTATCAAGAGAAACCCGCAGGAGTTTCAACTCCGTCTTGTAAATGCAACGCTCTGTTTGTAGCGTGGTTCCAATAAAAACAAGATAAATCAGACTTTTCCATTCTCTGCTTCGAAACTTTCTCTCTTGTTTCCACACTGAATAATTGCATAAAATTGGTCCAAGTGCAAACTCTTTATCTACAACATTACGTTCTATAGGAAATGCTGAGTTTGCAGTCTGGCGATGGAAGAAAAAAGAACGTAGCGGATTTTTATTTATTAATCTGCCTACGTTATTTTAAACTTCAAAGAAACATTTCCAGAAAATAAAAGTGATTTCCAGTTTCAAGTGAAGAATCAGCGTGATTCAGTGCAGGGAAGATATATGGATGGCCGGGGTGAACTGTATGTTTTCCAGATGCTGCACTAAAATTTGACTGACCAACATTTCAGGTCATGGAATAGCCTAAATCTGCTAAATTAACAGGTTTCAAGGGAGATTTATGGAAACGCAGTAAAAATATTCGTTCCTCGGAGTCAAAGAACTTGCGTTCAGATGCTTAAAAATGTTAGGCACAGATTCACTAACCGGCGAAAAGTCGCCAGCAACAGCTTCGCACCCATCGCTACACTTCGCTCGGTGAAAATTCGCTCAGACAACACTAATGCACTAAAATGCGGAGTTTCATTGTGGGTGCCAAACGCTGGCGACTTTTTGCTAGCATTACTTCGGCAATAGGAGCAATTCAAAGTGAAGATGCGCTAGCGTTCATTTCTGCCTAGCGCAAATTTGCTAGAGGTCTTGCGCTCAGGTTAATTTGCATACAGCGGGAGATTTAAAGTTGAATGGACATTGTTATGTTATATGTTGCAGCAAATACATTGCATTTGTTAATTACACAAGGCCAGGGAACCTTAATAAAGAAAATAGAGTTGTTATAATGCCCTACACATGAGCCCACTGTATAGTTTATGTTCCATATGTTAGAAAATGTAGGGGGGAACCCGGTTACCCAAAAAATTTTTTTAGGATTTTGCAGCCTATCACTCTGCGTTTTTTGGGACCTTACAAATATGATGTAAGTAACAGAAGATTGAGGACAATCTATTCACACCAGTGCACTTCGCCTGGTCTAAACGTTCAGTAAAATCCTAATTTTAGTGAATTTGCAGAATAAGGTCCATTCGCCAAAATTGTCACCTGGCGATAGAGTGGAATTGAACGCTAGCGCCTGTCTCTTTCGCTAGCGAATTGGGGCCAGTGCCCGTCATTAAATTGACGATGTCCCTGCAGGCGGTAACGATGGCGGATTCACCCTTTAGTAAATCTACCCCTTAGTATTTACAGTAAAGAAAATTGGCTAGTTTAAGAACACATACATTAACATAGAAAATATAGCAAGTTCAGGGGCGCTCCACCAATGAGGCGAGTTGAGACACTCGCCTCAGGTGGCAGCGCCCCCCTGGTTACCAGGGGCGGCAAAAATGCCGCTCCTGGTAACTAAGAGACGAATTTCCGGTTTTAAACCCGGAAATTCGGCTCTTCTAGTGCAGAGAGCGCAATTGCGCTCTCTGCACTAGCGTCATTCAGCGCCCAACCCCCTCCTGCGCAGAAAATGTGAGTGCCGTGAGGAGGGGTCGGGGCAGCAACGGAAGGCCGCCTCAGGCAGCATAAAGGCACGGATCGGCGCTGAGCAAGTTTACACAATGACTTATTTGCACTATGCAGCAAAATTGGTACAAGTATGGGATGCTTGGGGCCTGGGGCTTGCCAGATAATGGATCTTTCCATAATTCAAATCTCCACACCTTAAGTCTTCTAGAAAATCATGTAAACATTAAATAAACCCAATAGGCTGGTTTTGCTTCCAATGAGGATTAATTATATCTTAGTTTGGATCAATTACAAGCTACTGTTTTATTATTACAGAGAAAAAGTAAGTTATTTTTAAAAATTGTTGTTTTTAAAAAGATTGTTTGGATGAAATGGTGTCTATGGGAGACAGCCTTTCCATAATTCGGAGCTTTCTGGATAATGGGTTTCTGGATAATGGATCTCATACCCGTATAATTATTTTGCACATGGAATCTTAATATTTGGACATTAGTTACTGGGTTGGAAGCAGCCATGAAGGCACTCATCTAAAAACCAATACTAAATAGCTACATCTCTTGGTTCTAACACAATATTGGAAGCCCAAAGCTGGCTGATGTGGTCATTCTTCTTCCCCAAACAGAGATCAGTTCATAGAGAAGGCAGACACATTAGCATGATGCAGTGTTTAAAAGCTGCCAATTCTGTCCCACCAGAGTGAGCAGCTTTATGGGCCCTCCGAGAGCCTGCCTGACCGATATCTGGCCAAAACAAGACAAATGTCTTTGAGGCTGGTTAGAAAATCCCATGAGACAAGGACTCAAGAGCATGTAGATGAGGCCCTCACCTAAAGGGCTTGCATAGGTTTCCATTGTGATATTTTCACTTGTGCAGAGTCCAAACTATTGGATCAGCTTGACTTGGCCCAGCTAAAGGGTTTCCAGTTCAATCAAAGATCCACTAATCTGACACCTCACCAAACAAGAGAATCTTCCCATGTATGCCCACCTTGAACTGATGAGATGTCTGCCCTTCACAACTGACATCTGATAGAATTGTATTGGGGGAGGCATCAGTTTGGCCCCATACTAAGCATGCTGGGGCAAGAGAGACTAAGTTAGCGCCAATAATATCTCAAGTATGATCAGCTGAATTCTTCAATACTTATTGGCAAATCTGTGCAATTAGCGAATTTATAGCGAAAATTTGCAAAATGCATTGAAGCAATGGGCGTCAAAATAATTTTGATGCTGGTCAATTTTGACGTGAGCGACAATTTTTATACGCGCGACTATTTGGTCCAAATGCATTAAAGTCAATGGCTGTCCGAATAATTTTGATGCACGACAATTTTTATGCGCGCAGCAATTTTTTTGACACAGCAGATTTTTCGACGGTGAATTGACATCACAGTTTTGCAAATTCATTTGCTTGCGGCGAAAACACGGTAATTCGCCACAAATTTGTGTCTGGCTTATTTATTCTTCAACCAAGCACCTCCCAGAAACAAAAGCGCTATTATTTTAAGCTAAATCATGCAAAATATATAAGGGGTCATTTATAAAGTGCAGGGTGAATGTTTTCTGCACTGTGCACACTACAATGCAACAGGTCTCGGCACTCCAACACAACTCAAAGACCTGTGTTCCCCTGATGAATAAAGTCCACCGCTGTATTTCATGAAGGGTGGGAGGTATGTAGGCATCCCCTCTCTCAACCTATATCCATCACACAACTTCAACATCATTGTAGAGCATTCTGCTTTGCATCTTGTGTTGAATTTTTACTTAGGAATCAGGTGCAGAACGCAGACCGAGTACATTTTAAATGAGCACTAAGGGCACACTATTGCACTCCTTAGTGCTCTTCTGCCCACAGGCCTCTGTAAATGACTTACATGCTGTTGTTGATTTGAATCTGTTAAGCTCCTGAGAATATATTATACCTGCACTAATATTCAAACAATTCTCAGTTTATAGTAGACATTGTCCATGGGCACAACCAAAAATCTATGTCTTCCAGCTCTTCTAAACTACAGTCTTTCTGTACTTGGAAATGAAGTTCACCATGATCTCCAGCCTGATATATGTGAAACAAAGATGTTCTAAGGTTTCGCAAATTGTTACAGCACTATAATATGAAAAAAAATCCAAAATCAGACTCAATTTAAGTTTGGCACAAAAGCCAGAGAATACAGGACTTCAACCTCCACCTAGAGATTGTGGTTTATGGTATCTGGACATGACCTTTGTGCCTCTATTATGGACATCTCTCTCCAAGTGAGCCAAAGGGAAAACACACAACTTAATTTGCAGAGCTGTAATTTCAACTTTCAGACAGACTGTTTCGACATAATTAGATTTCATCAATACAAGATATGGATTTGGCTTTCGCTGTGTATGGCTTGGGTATCCCCTGGGAGACAGAAACCCTCTAATTCTAGGGGAAAGAATAAAAGATAACATTTCGAAAATGCTATAATTAGGATATAATTCCACACAGGGTCAAACTGTGGCATCTTGAGATCAATTTTACCGTTTTGTATGGAAAATAATAATATTTAGGGGAAAACACCACTGGTTATTTTGCAGATTGCTTCATGCTGTTATTCTGTGTATTAGAGTTATAGGACATCTGGTTTGATAGATCTCATATATGGAATAGAATCAAGATTAGCAATTGCTACTTATAAATGTCATTACATTACTAGTAATGGTACAGTATATTGGTTTCTCAATATGCCATAGGTAGTGAGACCAGAGGGAGCCCAGCCAAATAACATAGCCTACATACCTGCACCTAGTGTTCACACAGGAAAGTGAAAGCTCTGCGTGTGTCTCTGGAGGGCCTAGGGTTGGGGTGTCCAAGACAAGCACCCCTGCACCCGCCATGACTTTCCTCTCCTCTCAACTTCACTGGTGCACACTGTATCTTTGGTTGACCGGAAAATACGGAAAAGCAGGCAATAGAGGTATGTGCCCAGCACCCCCTCTCTTACATTTAAAGGCACATGCATCTTCTGCCCACCCCTAGTTTCTACTACAAGAGAGAGAGCTGTATGTGTGCCTAGGACAGAGCTCTGTACGTGTGCATAGGAGAGAGCTTCATGTATGCATGTCTAGGAGAAAGCTCTATACAGAAGGATCTCTCTATACGTATGTCTAGGAGAGAGCTAAGTATGTGTGTCTAGGCGTTAGCTTTGTTTGTGTGTCTAGGAGAGAACTCTTTATGTGAGTCTTGGAGAGAGCTCTATACATGTGTCTAGTAGAGAGCTCTGTAGGTATGTCTACGAGAGAGCTATGTATGTGTGTTTCTAGGAGAGAGCTCTGTATGTGTGTCTAGGAGAGAGCTCTATGTTTGTCTCTAGGAGAGATATCTATATGTGTGCGTGTCTAGGTAAGATATCTACAGTATATTTGTGCATGTTTAGGAAACTAGGGAAAAGCAGGCAATAGAGGTATGTCCTTAGCACCCCACTCTGTTGCATTCAAAGGCACATGCATCTCCTGCCTACCCCTAGGTCCTACTAAGAGAGAGAGCTGTATGTGTGTCTAGGATAGAGTTCTGTACATGTGTTTAGGAGAGAGCACTGTATGTGAGAGCTCTGTGGGTGTGCCTAGGAGAGAGCTCTGTGGGTGTGTCTAGGAGAGAGCTTTGTGGGTGTGCCTAGAAGAGAGCTCTGTGGGTGTGCCTAGAAGAGAGCTCTGTGGGTGTGCCTAGGAGAGAGCTCTGTGGGTGTGTCTAGGAGAGAGCTGTGTGGGTGTGCCTAGAAGAGAGCTCTGTGGGTGTGCCTAGAAGAGAGCTCTGTGGGTGTGCCTAGAAGAGAGCTCTATGGGTGTGCCTAGGAGAGAGCTCTGTGGGTGTGCCTAGAAGAGAGCTCTGTGGGTGTACCTAGGAGAGAGCTCTGTGGGTGTGCCTAGGAGAGAGCTCTGTGGGTGTGTCTAGGAGAGAGAGCTGTGTGGGTGTGCCTAGAAGAGAGCTCTGTGGGTGTGCCTAGAAGAGAGCTCTGTGGGTGTGCCTAGAAGAGAGCTCTGTGGGTGTGCCTAGGAGAGAGCTCTGTGGGTGTGCCTAGAAGAGAGCTCTGTGGGTGTGCCTAGGAGAGAGCTCTGTGGGTGTGCCTAGAAGAGAGCTCTGTGGGTGTGCCTAGGAGAGAGCTCTCTGGGTGTGCCTAGAAGAGAGCTCTGTGGGTGTGCCTAGAAGAGAGCTCTGTGGGTGTGTCTAGGAGAGAGCTCTGTATGTATGTATCTGTGTGTGAGAGAGAGCTCTCTCTCTCTCTCTCTCTCTCTCTCTCTCTCTCTCTCTATATATATATATATATATATATATATATATATATATATATATATATATATATATATATATATATATATATATATATATATATATGAGGCACTACATAGGCAATGGTGCACTAGGACCTCAAATCAGTACCATGCCAAGGGCCCCATTTAACTGCTTTAGGCCGTTTATATTCTCTTTTATTTTTGCTGGCTCATTTCATCATAATTATCCATCCTCTGTCTTAAATTTTCATGCAGCGAAATGAATAAACAATTTGGAATTTCAGGGAACGTTTGCATTTGTGTGCAGTCCTCTGGCTGCTCGCAAGGTTAATGATAATTTTTACTGCCAAGGGACATATTCACATTACTAGCTTTTGAAATGGTTTATAATTTGTATTATATTTATGGTTTCAGTTGCCTGTACTTTCTATCACAATTTACATTTTATGGCTTCCTCTGTGGTAACAGCCACACGCACCCTGTGCCAACTCCTCTTTTTAATGCTGAAATGACACATCCTGTAAAATCCACATTCTGCTCTGAAGTTTGCTGTGATCCCTCTCCAGCAGCCTCGCAGCAATAATCAGCGCATTACTGGGCCTCTCTGTTTATTTTTCCACTTCACAGCCATGTGGGGATGTCCAACTGCATTCCTAGAAGCCACACATCAGGCCAAAGTGCAAGGATATCCCTGACCACAGATTGCTGAGCCAAGATAATTAAGCCAATATAAGTTAGTGATAAAAAAAAAAAATACTAGGGGTCGCTTGCATTTCCTCAGTGCAGGGGGTAGCGCATAAAGGGTCAGGGCAGCTCCTGCCATAATGCAAGGTGAGCGGCAAAAGCCACCTCCTGTAACTTTAAGAGCCAAATTTCCTTATTCTAAAACGGAAATTCGGCTCTGCTACTGCACTAGCAATGCACCCACCCTTTGACACGCTCAGACACTCATTTTTTAAGCTCGGAGCAGTAGAGGGGTGGTGGCAGCACAGCCCCAGGATTGCACCCCTAATAAGCACTTGTACCTTGGGAACAGCTGCACTCTAGGGGCAAATTCACTAAAGGGCTCATTTTTGAATTTTCACCAGGCACAAATTCGTTACCACTACGTTAATTCGTTAAAATGCGAAGTTGCGTCTCAGCAGCCAAACGCTGGTGAATTTTCACCAGCATTACTTCGGCTGGATGAGCATTTCACAGCGAATTTACGCTAGCGTTCATTTGTGCCTAGCACTCTTGCGCTTAGGTTCATTTGAATAGGGTGGGTACCTAAATGTCATATGGTGGAAATTTACTAAGCAGCAAAAATTCGTCAGCGGTGGCTTCGCAGCCATCGCAACACGAAAATTCGATCAGACAACACTAATTTACTAAAATACAAAGTTGCGTCCAGGGCGCCGAATGCTGGCCAATTTTTGCTAGCATTACTTCGGCAATCAAAGCAAAGATGCACTAGCGTTGGCTAAGTTGAATGGACATATATATTGCAGCAAATACATTACATTACACAAGTCCAGGGAACCTATAGAGTTGTTATAATGCCCTACACATGAGCCCAGTGTGTAGTTTATGTTCCGTATGTTAGAAAATGTATGGGGGAACCCGGTTACCCAAAAAAAATTATACAGACTTTTGCAGCCTATCGTCCTGAAAAAGTGAAAAGATGCCAGGGTTTTTTGGGACTTTCGAAAGTTGTGCTAGTGTCTATCTCCTTCGCTAGTGAAGTTACTCCTGTGCCCGTTAGTAAATCAGCGAATAACCAGCGAATTTTCTCTAGCGTTGGCCACTTCACCCTTTAGTAAATTTGCCCTATCGACATCTTTGTTAGTAATGTTGGTGCAAATGCTTAAAGTGCCCACTTTTTATTACAAATGTCCAATGAGCCATAATAAAGACAAAAGAGATCCTCTAATGCCCTAGACATGAGCCCACCCTAAAACAAATGTGGCACGCCCCTCAAATTAGTTTTAGAAAATGTTCACACATAAATCTTTAATAGTTCAGACTTTTGAAGGCAATCCTGCTTTAAAAAAAGAAAAGTCGCCAGCATTTTTTACAACTTTAATGCATTTCCGACATACAGGATATGATGTCACTGACATAAGATTGAGGAGGATGTAGCTTCATTTTATCAGTTCGCCTGGTCTCAGGTGGCAAAGTTAACTCGGGTGAAAGAGGTAACGTTCAGTAAAATGCGCATTATAGTGAATTTGTTCCGCTAGAGCAAAAAGTCACCTGGCGATAGAGTGTGAACAAATGTTAGAGACGGTCTCTTGTTGCTAGCGATTGTCCTCTACACCTGTTAGTGAATTGGCGAAGTCCCTGCGGATGGGATTTCTAGCGAATTGTTGCTAGCATCTGCCGCTTCGCCCTTTAGTGAATCTGCCCCAGATTTAGAACCTGGAGAAGAGCAAAGTGCAGCATCTGGAGGGTGGTGCTGAGTGGTGCAGCATAGTTTTATAATAATGTAAAATTCTTCTTTACCTGGTAGGGCTCTATCTTGGGGTACAAAAAAGGGTCAGAATACTATTTGAACAGCATATAATGGGGAAACACCATGCAGCACAGAAGAATGTGGAGAGGGGTAAAAGCCAAAGTAGAACAAGTTGATGAGAGTGGGGCAAGTAATGACAAGAAGGGTAAGGGTGCAAACATAAGAAACGATGGTGATGGTTATATTTTGTATTAGTGTTGCCCATTAGTGTTTGTATTAGTGTTGCTAAGGCACAGCTCTCAGCAACTACAGGTGTGGGACCTGTTATCTGGAAAACCGTTGTTTAGAAAGCTCCGAACTACAGGAAGGCCTTCTCCAATAGACTCTATATTAAGTATATAGTTATCATTCTTAAAAAATATTTCCTTTTTTTCTGTAATAATAAAACAGTAGCTTGTATTTGATCCCAACTAAGATATAATCAATCCTTATTGGAGGCAAAGCAATCCTGTTGGGTTTATTTAATGTTTAAATTATTGTTTAGTAGACAAAGTATGGAGATTCGAAATTCGGAAAGATCCCTTATCTGTCAAACCCCAGGTCTTAAGCATTCCGGATAACAGGGCCCATACCTGTAATAAAAGACTGCTTGGTTGTTTCTCTATACAGAGCTCAGTTAGGAGTTAATCTGTCTTTCCATATTACTTCTCGGTCCATATAAACCACTGCAAGCTCAATGCCACAAGCGATTCTATTGGTTGGTCCAGCTCTGCAAATCTTCTCATGTACTTGTGTATGTCAATTCTGTTCCCAGCCCACAAAGCAAATACAAGGTATTTGGAATTCTGCTCAGACCTTCGTGATGCACATAGCAATAGACAGTTCATCTGTAGGCCAAAGGCATGAGTATTTATGGATGTTATTTATTCTTTGACATAGAAGCAGTCTGCACTTTAGATGTAGCATGGCGTTTTATAAATGGAGGAATTGTTGCCAGAATTCCTGATGTTTTCTGCATTCGTTGTAACTTCTTTGTTGGAAATGCTCCTTTACATACTTCGTATTCCAGCAAGTGGATTTAGTGACAGGTGGATCTAGAGGAGCTTGGGCCTTCTAAGGTCTTAGAGTACACAGTTGCAAAAGATCTAGTGGATTATGAAGTAGCCATTTTTATCACTAAAACAGGATCCAGTGCATTTACCCTTTTTAATGTCTTGCTAATTGCTACCTTCCTCAAAAAGTTGCTCGGTTATAGATAAAGTTATTGGCCAGCCTGAGGCCCAGTAAGAAGTAAGAGAGGGACGGAGGTTCCAAACAAAAACTGTTTACTACAGGACACAGACAGATTTTAGACTTAAGGTGGCCACATACATAAGATTTGCTCGTTTGTTGAGGTTGCCAAACTAGTGGATCATTCCCTGATATGCCCATCAAAGGCAGAGTAAGATTGGGCTAATCTGGATTATAACAATGACAATGGGTGTCGAAGGGACGAGGACTGTATCAACTATCCCAATGTGGTCCTCAATCGAAACGGAAAATGAAACGATTTTTTGCCAGATATCAATCAGGGAGGCCCGTCGGAATGCCCTATACATGAGCAAATAAGATGCAGAATCGGTCTAAAGGACCTTTAAAGGAAGAGAGGTTCCTAAATCGAGACACTCATCCATTTATACATTTCCATTTGGCACAATTCATTCAAACCTACTTTCCCTTTTTCACCTGCCTTTTTTTATTTTTGATGTTTTAGAAACAACAATAACATTTCATCATTAATGAACCTATCAATGAGGTTTCACTCCTTTTGGCAAAACGAGAGGTCAATTCATTACCCCTGGTGCAATGTTCCCTCTAATTCCTTCTTGGCTATGTGTGCAAAAACATTTTTATGTGCACATTTTTTTAAAACTGTGTGCACAGGTCAGAATAAATGCAAAATTTTGTGTTTTCACACAAAATTCTTTGTGTGCAGCACAAATTGTTGTGTGCATGTGCACAAAAGTACACCATAGAGGGAACATTGCCTGGGTGTGCCCAAGGACCCTGTGTATACTGCCTGCTGCTCCTCCAGGCTGATGTCCAAGATACTGTCCAAGTATCCTGAATTCTTGTGTCCTGAAGTCCTTGTCTCCTGGAATCTTGTCCGTTCCTGCCTTGTCCTATTCTCTGACTCCAATTTTGACCCTTGTCCTGTTATATGGATTCCTGCTTGTCTGCCACCTGCCATGATCTTCTATTTCATGAACTCTGTTTACTTGCTGCCTGCCCTGACTTAGTGGCTGAATGTGGACATATTTTGTTTGCTGTCTGCCCAGACGAATTGCCTTTATTTGGACTTGTTTTTCTGTCAGATCATTATACACTGGGGCCCTTTTGTTCAACTATGTAGTTTCTGTCAAGTCAAGTAATATTTGCAACTGGTTGCTCAGCCAATTGGCTCATGTCAGTTAATTCAGTGGACCATTCTAACAGCAAATCACTTATAGGGCACTTGCTCCCCGGGAAGTTGCTGGTCTGTGCAATTTTAGTGAGCTAATAGCGCTGTATTTGTGAGGGGAGCCACAGAGGCCTATGGAAAGTTACAAGAAAGAAAGGCAATGGCACACTAGGCACGATCAAGCAGGGAAAACCCTTGCGAAGATTTATTTGCACACGATGCAACGTGTGCAAATAAATCTTCGCAAGGGTTTTCCCTGCTTGATCGTGCCTAGTGTGCCATTGCCTTTCTTTCTTATACCATTGGTTGAGGAGGGTGCCGATCCCCCCTGGTATTTGAGCACCTGGCAGAGTTCCTGAAGGCCAGGGTGTGCGAGGTGACTCTTCTATGGAAAGTTACACCAGGGCCGGAACTAGGGGTAGGCACAAAAGGCACCTGTCTAGGGTGCAAAGATGTGGGGGTGCTAGGCAGGTACCTGTGCAAAAGTCTTCTGCCCTAATCTGGGTGGTTCACTCCCCTGCTGTTCTAGCCTCCCTGCTCTCTTCTCCACTCACCTCCCTCCATCAATCCCCCCCTACCTGCCTCCCTCCCCTGCCCTTCCCCTTCGTTACTCTCCCCTCAATCCCTTCTCTTCTTATGGCGCATGCGTGTACACGTGCACAGAGAGGGGGGTAGCTGACTGGTGCCTAGGGCGCCCTGTCGGTTTGGAACCCAGGTTCAATGCCAGATTATAGGTTTTATTCTGTAACTTCCTGGCTGTGTTCTAAATTGCTCTTTTTGACTGATTTCCTGGTTTCTGACTATGCTGTCCTGTTTTGACTGCTCTATTGCTGCCTGCCCTGACTTTTTCAGAGATTCGACTAAGAGACTTCTAACCCCCTTTTAATACTGTGTTGTAGGAGTAATTCTGTTTGTCTATATCCTCCTGTTTCCTTCTTGGTCCAAACTAGGGTTGCCACCTGTCCGGTTTTGACCCAGACAACCCATTTTTTTGAAGGGCTGCCTTGCTGATTTTCCAAATTAGGAAATCTGGACAGGATTTCCTGTTTGCATCACAGCCCTGCCCCCTGCCCGGATACCACCGGGCCTAAAGGTGGCAACCCTAGTCCGTACTCCAGTGAGAGCTTAAGGCCTTGACATTGGCATAATGAAGGATGGAGTACAAATTCCATCTTAGTTCTAGCTGATGCAATTCTTTATCATTAAACTGGGGTAATCTTGAAAGGTCCAGACAAAAATTATTTGAAAATGATGTATTTTAGCAAAACAGGCTATACAGTATATGAACAATTTAGTTATCTGGAACCAAAATAAAATTGCATCAAAAACTGTAAATTTTCCTATTTTTGGCTTTTTAGATGCAAGCCCCCATGATTCAGTTGGCAAATTTGCGAGTGAAATACCTCTTATAACTGTGTGTGCCAGTGATCTGCATGATTCATCAGATAACAGCGGATATGACATAACCAAAAAAAAAGAAGAGATAAGGTTTATGCTCAGCCATATAATAATTTCCACTTGAGTGGAGCATTAAAACTCTTCAGCATGTCGTTCTGTAACGGCAATCACTGTTCGAGCTTAATTTAAATGCTGTATCAATGGCGTGCCAATCAAATTTAATTGAGCCAACGCCGCATATCAAAACGTTGAAATATATGTGATTGCGGGAAAAACAAGTGTCTCCGTAAGTGCCAATCTTTGTACATGAGACCTGATTGCATGTGATTATCTATAACAAATTTCCATTCACAATTAATTCTAACTATCGTAGTAATAATAAAAAAAAGGGGGGTAATGACACCTTTGTAACTAGCGCTTCTCTGCTCGGTATGGAAACGGCTGCAGTTTGAGGCATTTTAGCAATTTACAACTCTGGCTGTTGAGTAATAAGGCTTATTACAGGCAATAAGATAAGTATCTCCAGTATTGAGTATCCATGTTAATATGCCTTGCAGCTGAGCAGTCTGTTAAACATATTACGGCCATTGATTTCATCTGTGCTCGCAGAAGCCGTCGTATTTATTTGATGCTGTAAACCAGTATCTGAAGACCCCGCTCTGTTTTTACGCGATTAAAAATTCAAGGTTATCTGAAACGGCTCCCAGTTTCTTTGCATCTTGGCTGCTGTTCATGTACAATATTCTACTGCCTTCTGAAGTCACTGATTTAACGATGGGTAAATAAAAGCGTTTTTATGGGAAGAGTTATACATGATATGGAGAAATATATAATACAGGAGATGAATGACCAGGGGGTTCATAGATAAATATATATATATATATATATATATATATATATATATATATATATATATATATATATATGTTATTTGTGATTTTTGCGTTATTTAGCTTTTTATTCAGCAGCTCTCAGGTTTGCAAGTTCAGCAATCTGGTTGGTCCCTACCCTAGCAACCATACGTTGATTTGAATGAGAGATGGTAATATGAATAGGAGAGGCCTGAATAAAAGAGCAGAACAAAAAAGTAGCTATAACAATATATTTGTAGGCTTACAGAACATTCGTTTCTTAGATGTGGGTCGTTTGAAAGCTGGAAAGAGTCAATAGAAGAAGGCAAATCATTCAAAAACCTTGAAAAAGAAGCAATGAAGTCCAATTGTTTATACTTAGCCATTCTAGAACATACTAATAGTTAACTTAAAGGCAAACCGACCCTTTTAAAACAACAAAAATTTTCGTAGTGGGGATGGCGTCACTTCCATGATTCTTTGGGCACACGTCTTGGGCAGTGTCGGACTGGCCCACCGGCATAGCAGAAAACTCCCAGTGGGCCCAGGTGTCAATGGGCCCTGATCCTGCTAAACATTTGGCCTATTTCATGGCCATTCCTTATTTCCTTAACAAAGAGGCTAAATAGATGGAAGTATAGATTATAGTATGTAAAGAAAAGAGACTAGGAAAATAGAGGTTGATTAAGGAGAGGAAGAAAATAGTACTGAGAGTGGGCCCCTGGTCTAAAGTTTTTTGGTGGGCTCCTGGTGTCCCAGTCCAACACTGGTCGTAGTCACCTATTGACCCAGCATCTGAAGGGAACCCTGAAATTATTGTCACTTTGAAGGTGGTGGTAGCTCTAGAGTTTCCCAGTATCAATAGGAGCGCTTGCACCTGTTTCAACAGAGGGGGCCACAAC
The DNA here is from genome assembly GCF_017654675.1 of Xenopus laevis. Classification (NCBI taxonomy): domain Eukaryota; kingdom Metazoa; phylum Chordata; class Amphibia; order Anura; family Pipidae; genus Xenopus; species Xenopus laevis. The sequence continues at coordinate 19,402,066 of NC_054383.1, forward strand.
TAGGGTTGCCAACTTTTTGTTTGCCCAACTCCAGGCAGGGGACAGAGCAGGTGACATCAGGGGGTGGGGCGGGTGATGCCGGGGAAGACTGGGTAAAGTCAGAGGTGGGGCGAGTGACGTAGGGACAGGACCAATGACGCCAGGGATGGGACTGGTGATGTGTTGATCAGAAATTGGCTGAACGCCATGCCAAAGTCTTGTCTGGATTTCCTTATTTGGAAATCCCATCAGGCAGCTTTCACCTAGACAGTCCCTCGAAAAACTGGGATATCCGGGTGAAAACAGGTCGCAACCCTAAACAGGACAGATGCACTGGTGCGGTATTTAACAGAAGTGCAAGGAGCAAATACCTGCGATGAATACTATCAACTAGCGCAGCCTTGTGGCTACTTTACCTGGGGGCACTCGTAGTTGTAAATGAGCCCTAGTGGTAGGTCTGGGGAACGGAACAGATTGAGAGACTGGGCAAACAACACAAGTTTGGGAATAACAACCCCCCATGAACACACACAAAACCGTTTATCTAAATATCAACACAATGCCACATCCAAGTACATGTATTTGTACTGAGGAATATTGTGACAGTCGGCTTGGAGCTGCTTAGTTTCACTTCGCCGTGTAGCCTGTGACTTTTGTCCGGAGATTAATGAAGTGTTCACTGTTCCCTTGTCAAAAGTGCATGCTACAGTAACTGCAGACAGATCCCTGGGGGCTTCTGTATTTCAGCAAAGAATTACCCAACATCCCCGTGGAGAAAGTCATTTAGCAAATAAGAAAAACATTAACCGCTAAATGTGGAAAGAGAGAAAGCAGTGGTGATTGCAGAGTTCTGTCTGCTGATGGGGGAGACCCACTCTCTCCTGCTGCCCCAATATAAGGGATCACCAGTGCTGCTTCTCTGTTCCACACGCAGTGTCCCCCTCACCTACTGAAGCATAATGCAGCTTCTTTTTCTTGAAATGTTTGCATGTGTCAAAGGGTTAAAAAAAAAGGAGCTTGGAAAGGGCCTGTGGTGAGGACGGAGGGTTTTCAGTACTATTTTTATGTGAATTCATATGTTGTCGCCACTTACCCTTAAAGGCTTAATGTGATACTGTCATGGGAAAATAGTTTTTTTGTCAAAATGCATCAGTTAATAGTGCTGCTCCAGCAGAATTCTGCACTGTATTCCATTTCTCAAAAGAGCAAACAGATTTTTTTATATTTAATTTTGAAATCTGACATGGGCTAGACATGCTGTCAGTTTCCCAGCTGCCCCCAGTCATGTGACTTGTGCTCTGATACAATTATGTCACTCTTTACTGCTGTACTGCAAGTTGGAGTAAAATCACCCCCTCCCCCCCCCAGCAGCCTAACAACAGAACAATGGGAAGGTAACCAGATAGCAGCTCCCTAACACAACAGCTGCCTGGTAGATCTAAGAACAACACTCAATAGTAAAATCCAGGTCCCACTGAGACACATTCAGTTACATTGAGTAGGATAAACAACAGCCTGCCAGAAAGCAGCTCTGGCTCTTTCTGAAATCACATGACCAGGCAAAATGACCTGAGATGGTGCCTACAAACCAATATTACAACTAAAAAACAATACACTTGTTAGAAATTAAATTTTACATGGTACAGTGAATTATTTGCAGCGTAAACTGTGTAATTTAGAAATAAAAACGACATCATAAAAATAATGACAGAATCCCTTTAAGCTAAGCATATTTTAGGCAACAAATCTTCATAAGAGTTTATAAAAGTTAGAGAATTGGGTATGAGTTCTTTAGATTCATTTGATTTTGTTAATCTGCACCCTTTCTGGCTAGTGATGGGCGAATTTGCGAAAAATTCGCGAAACGGCGCCGGCGTCTCGTTTTTGACGCTGGCGCCCGTTTTTACGCCAGCGCCCGTTTTTTTCGACGGCAGCGCCCGTTTTTGATGCCGGCGTCCGTTTTTTCGAAAAAAAATATTTTGACGCTGGCGAATTTTTGCCGTGAATTTTCTTGGGCGCAAATTTATTCGCTGGCGGCGAATCGCGCGAATTCGCGCCTGGCGAATAAATTCGCCCATCACTATTCCTGGCATTTGGGTCAGTGAATCTCCACAGGCTCATATAACAATCACGTGCTGGATATGAGCGTGAGCAGAGCCACTGAGTATGTGAGCCAGGAGATGTGAATGTTACAGATTGTGATGGGCGAATTTATTCGCCAGGCACAAATTCGCAGCGAATTCCCGCGATTCGCCGCCGGCGAATACATTTGTGAAGCCGACGCAAAAATTCGCCATCGAAAATTTGCCAGCGTCACAAAAAAAATGGCGCCGCTTCACGCATTCGCGAACTCCGCAAATTCACCCATTACTAGTTACAGAAGGAAGATGTGATTAGGGATTAAAAGCAACAGAACAATGTACCCTTTCAGCAATTATAGTGAGTAGATGAATAACTGGCTAATTGCAATTTTTAGATTTTAGTTGTCCTTTACTTTGGTCTACCTACTTTGAAACCCTTCAATGGAGGCTTCCACCCACGAATATATATGGGAGCTGTTATCCAGAATACTTGGGACCTGGGGTATTCTGGATAACGGATCTTTCTGTAATTTAGATCTTCACTCCTTAAGTCTACTAGAAAATCATGTAAACATTAAATAAACCCAATAGGCTGGTTTTGCTTCCACTAAAGATTAATTATATCTTAGTTTGGGTCAAGTACAAGCTACTGTTTTATTATTAGAGAAAAAGGAAATTTAAATATTTGGATTATTTGTATAAAATGGAGTCTATGGGAGATGGCCGTTCCATAATTCAGAGCTTTCTGGATAACAGGTTTCCTGATAATGGATCCCATACCTGTATATGCATGTACAGTGTGCAAAGTGCAATTTGTGGCATCATTGTGGCTATAAAGGCAAGTTGCATCCAATGCAATTTTGCCCGATTTCTTAAATTAATCCAGATGCTGTAAATCCGCTGCACATATTAATATTAACACAGGATGCATTTGGAACCCTAGAGTTAACCACCATCTTGAATAAACACACTTGCAGGCAATGAAGAAGTGCAAGGAGTGAGTTTGAAATAAAGAGCCTTTAGGGGTTAAAAAAGTACTCCAACTCGGATCTGCCGAGTACATGTAGAAGTCAATGGCAGATGTCCCGTTGGCATTTTCAAGACATCCTGGATCTGCACTGGGTTTCGTTCAATAAGCTAAAGATTTTGCGTTTTCTGGCGTCAAATCCGATAAAGTCGCAGATTTAGGGCATCAAATGCGAAAAAATTGTACTATTCTGTTTTTTTTTGTGAAAATGTATTGATAAATAGGGGAGAAAAGTCTGTAGGTATTTGGTCGGAGTGTTTTTCAGAAAATAGTGAGAACAGTTCCGATTTTGATAAATAACCCCTTAATGTTAGGTTTTAAAACTGCACAACTGGTGCAGCTGAGGCTGGGGGTATTGTGTTAATGAACCTCACATACCAAAGTTAACCTCTGATATGAAATGTAAAATATCCATGCACTAACCATCTACTGATTAATAAAATGAAAATACACTAAATAGGGTCCAAAAATTAGTCGCGTTGGACCAGTTTTGATAGATGGGAACGCTATTCCCCAGAACACCCCCTAAATAATCAAATGTTTAGTGCCAACTTACAAGGCAGTTGTTATTTGATGGCTACACAATGAAGACGGTTGGCAGCAATAGATAACGCATATTAAACAAAAACATGGTTCATAGATTCTATCATCAGAGAGCTTAAAATTGGCTGGATTCCCGTTTCGCATCTAATAACCAGCGGAACTCCAGGAGCTTCACTCATATTAGCACATATTAAAGCATTTAAATGTATATAGATCTTGCAGTTAATGTTAATATGTGATTAAGTGAGCTATTATTATTCATTTAAATAAGGGCAACATATTCTAAAGGGCTGTCAGATAAAGGAGATACTGTGCAGAAAAAAAGGGGACTTTTTGAGTTCTGAAATGCAAGTTTGCCTTTCTCTTGCCTGAAGGAGCATTTTGTAACATATTGTACTTAGATTGTGGGATGCAATCAGCAGCTTTTATTGAAAATGTCATGAATTGTATTTTCTATCCGATTTGTTCTCACTTATATTTTACTTTTAGCTCTGCTATCTGGCATTAAAGGGGACATACAACGTAAAAATGATTTTGTTTTAGCTAGAATTGTCCAACAAAGATACTGTAATATCAGTCACCTAGCGGTCTAATTGATCCATTGATAATACTGCCTGCTGTTTCTGCTGGACTCTCTCTCCTTGGGGGTTATTTATCAACAAATTTGCCCATGAGCAATAACCCAAGGCAACCAACCAAATTGCTGCATTAATTGTTCTATTTGCAACTGGCTTTAAAAAGCTATTCACTAATTGGTTGCTATGGGTAACTGCCCATGGGCAAATGAGCCCAGTGTTGATAAATAAGCTCCCCTGTTTTCATATGATTATCACCCCATGAATTAACCCTTTAAGTGGCAAGGGCACTTTGACCTTTCCACTGATTTCTATTTTATAAACCATACCCTGAGAAGGGTAACATGAGAGTCGAGCCCCCTCTAGGACTCAGAGGACCCCCTTAAAATGGCAGTTTGCTGTACCTTGTTCTGAAAAGTATAGTAGCCAGTGGGGTTGCTGAAAGGGTTGGATTGGGTCAACCCAAGACCGCTGCTAGCCCGGACTCTATGGGGCACACAATATTATCATTTTATAATCTTATAATTTTGTAGTGACTCCATAAGAGGGATGAAAGAACATGGTTTGGGCAGGAAGTAAGGAGTTGAAGCAGGAGGTACAAGGTGGCAGGGGTTGTGATGGGGCAGGGAGTTTGTGTCGGTGGGGTTATTTTCCACTGGAGTGGTGGGGGTGGGCCCTTGAGGTGGAGAACCCAGTGGGCTTTGGTTCTCGCAGTCAGACACTAGTTGGTGAGCACCATCTCATGCTGCTTCTGGTCTTGTTCTCTGCTATACACAGGTTCTAATCAACTTCAACTGCACAATTCTTCTTTAAAAACATTGCAAAGAAGAGGACCTCAGAGATAGAGCCAACAACCCTGCTTGCTATTGTGCTTTACAGCAAAAGGGGAATAGTGGCTCTGGAGGGGGCCCCAGTTATAACTCAAGGTCCCCATAGACGCAAAGATTTTTCTTCGGCGAACGACCGATTTCAGTGCAATCCAACCAAACCGTCAAATTATTAGTGGTTAGTGGGAATTGAACAGAATTGTCGTCTGACATCTGTCAGAAAATTGATCGGCCAGGTTAAAAGATTTTCATCGGTCACAGTGAAATCTATCTATGTTTGCAGGGCCAAGCAAGCAGCAGTTTTCCTGGCTTTAACTAGACAACATCGCTTGAAATGGTCTTTTTAGTTGATGGACAAATCGTACATTTAAACGATCATTTCAATATAAGCTTGTTCTTACAATAACGAAAAGATCTTTTAAAAATCTTTACATCTATGGCCAACTTAAGACTTTAGTTCCATTATGCTTGTTCTGAACAGCTACGCAGCTCTATAACTGCCCTTCTGAACTTTGATTATAGAGTAATATCAGCAACATATGTTGCATGGGAATCAATATGTTACAGAAACCCAACACTGCTACAGATTAACTGGGGGCTATGGAGAGAATCCTCCTAAACCTGTAGTTGAGGTTGGGATACTTATTTTAAAGAGATGGGGGTGGAGTTCCAACTTAATATTATTAGACTATGAATTTATTTTAAATTGGTGTCACCTCTTCTAGAGAGCTAAATAGCACAATGGGGAAGTCTGATGTAAAAGTATGTCCATGTAGTTAAAGGGAATCTAATCTAAAAACATGAAGCCACATTTGCACAGACCATTGGAGGATTCTCTTGCAATCATTGAGTCACTAACCCTTGTGAATTGAAAATAAAAAATTTGTTTGAGGAAGGTCCTTTAAGAATGCAACATTGATGTGGGTGGACTTAAAGTCCCACAATGCTTTAACACTATATAATATGTCAGAGTGTGTTGGAACTTGTAGCCCACCAAAACCTAAGTAAAGGTTGAGCAACAGGTCTATAGATTCCCCTTTGGAGACATTGGGCAAAGTCCCTAAGGGGCACAAATTCGCTAGCGACCGTTTCGCCCATTTCGCCAGGTGTAAATTCGCCAGGACAACGCTAATTCCCTAAAATGCGAAGTTGCATCCAGGGCGCCAAATGCTGGTGAAGTTGCGCTAGCGTTGGCTAATTTGCATACGGCGGGAAGTGAAAGTTGAATGGACGTATATGTTGCATCAAATACATTACATTACACAAGCCCAGGGAAGCTTAATAATGAAAACAGAGTTGTTATAATGCCCTACACATGAGCCCACTGTATAGTTTATGTGCCATATGTTAGGAAATGTATGGGGGAACCAGGTTACCCAAAAAAATGTACGATCTTTTGCAGGCTATCACCCAGAAAAAAGTAAAATACACCATTGGTTTTTTTTTTGGGGAAGTCCTATCCACTCCGTTGCACTTTGCCTGGTCTGTGGTGGCGAAGACAAGTCTGGCGCAAAAGGTAACGCTCAGTAAAATCCGCATCTTACTGAATTTGCAGAGTTACGTCCATTCACCAAAGTGAAAATTCGCCTGGCATTAGAGTGCAAAGCAACGTTAGCATCTATCCCCTCCGCTAGCGAAGTGACGCCTGCAGCCATTAGGGAATTTGATTATCTACTCAAGAAATAATGTAGATTACAAGAGTAAAAAGAGAGAATGTGTTTTATTGTCAGTTTAATAAAATGCAACAGTGATCAGGCATACAGATGGCCAAGCAGTCTCATAATCTCGAAGATGGTAGTTGAGTTTTGTGCAGCAGTTGGAGATGATCTTGAACTTGAAACAACGTAGATCTTTAAAGGATCCGTGTGATCTGAGCTATGTTGAAACAACATAGAATAGGATGGAGCACGCAATCTGCAGACTCTGCTGCAAACGGCTTTTATTTTGGTCACAACATGTTTCAGATCACACGGATCCTGGTCGCGGTCGAGAATGAGGTTGAGCCTCTTCCTCTTCCAACACCATGCAACAGTGGTGGATAGATGGATATTTCATGGAAGTCAATAATAGTATGAAATAAATAGGGAAAATAACTAGTATAGGGCCTGAATAAAAAAGGGCTTTAAGATGCTCCTGGAAAATAATCAAAATTATAAAAATACTCCTGGATGCCATCAGCCACTGGGTATTGACTAGGTTTTAAGCCAGGCTTTCTTTTAAATTTCTTATCTTTGGGCTTTTTGGTAACTGGGATGTATGGAGGTTGCAATCTTGTCTCGGCGAGTGCACTCCAGTCCATATTCTGTAAAACAGATGACAATTATTATAGCAGCTTATTATTTAGCATATAAAACCAAGCAGAACAAACATCTGTCAAGTATGGGAACAGCGTTCCAAGTCTTTTTATCCAAAAACTTCTGTGTTTTATCTTTACCTTATTTTAACATGACAACGAGTTGAGATGTCTAAAATATAAACATACCTTAAAAAATGGACTCCTCTTTACATCCTCAGCACCCGTTATACGTGATCCTAGGCGTCTTGAAGGATCTTTATTCAGTAACTACAGAACAAACCCAATTAAAGATCAGTTATCAAGTACTCTAGATTCTTGGATGTGATTAATCGATAAAGGCTAAAGTGGCAGAACACTTACATTTACTATTATGTCACGGGCATTTGGCGTTAATTTCTTCGGATATTTTGGTTCCGTATTGATGATTCTGCAAAATATCTTGTTTCTATAGCGTCCATCGAATGGGAACTGCAACAACAGAGAAACATTAGTTAAAAAGAGTCAGGGTTTCTAGGATAAATACAATAATGCAGAAATAAACACGGCATGTATCACTAGAAGGTAGCAGCAATTTGGCATATTTTATACTATTATGAAAAAACCTATTTTCTTTGTATTAAATATTTAAATTATTATGTCTCATGGGTTTGTAGGGTTTATTACCCCTTTATAAAAACTTTTGTCAAATGCAAGAAGGCTTTTGGAATGTTTTGTCACCCAACACTCCAAATCGCCCCTTTATTAACTTCAGTTTGAAAGTGCCAGGCACAGTTCCGTACATCAATAAATTAAAATAGAAAAAGACTGTTCTTATCATAGATACTTTGTGTTTACCTTACGTAGAAGCATACGGTAGATTATTACGCCTACAGCCCACCAATCCACTGCTCTTGTATAGGGTGCTTCTGTTTTGAGGATTTCTGGTGCCACGTAATTTGGTGTTCCACACCGGGTATGGAGCTTGTCTCCATAGTCTACTCCTTAAGAACAAACAAAATGAAAAGATAAAGTCATTAAGTAGCCTGTCATCAACACATTCAAGAATTTCAGCTAAAAGCAGAGACTAACATTTTCTAACATAGCTATATTTACTAATGAAAATTCCTTTTCCACATATCTATCCATTTTGATTATTCTCATAAACTTTCAGAGGCAAGCAGAAAATGAGTCAGTAGTAAACATTCTAAATTAAAACTGCCAGCAATCTAGGCTAGGAATTCAGTAAAAGCTGAATTAAGCAACAAGTTAGACATACAGATGCGCACGCTTGGCTAGATTTATAAATGTAATGGCATTTTGATTCTGTCCAATGAATCATTATAGGCTTATTACAGGCAAGTAAACATCATGATAACATCTTAAGTCCAATGGGAGATGAATTCCAGGATTACTGATATTCTAGCAATTATTTATACTTTCCTGACTGGCAAGACAATTTTAATTATTGCAGTTTGTATTGACTGGTTAGAACATTGGCCAATTCAGAAAATTCTGAAATAGAATGAGCATTAAATTAATTTCAGCTCGAAGACTTGCCAACCTGTACAAATCTTTTTCTACATTACTAAAAATTGGTGGTTACACAGAAATTTCAATTTGGAAATGAGAAGTTCTTGCTATGCTACTTCTACTATACTACTACTGGAAAACTGTTCAATTAGAAATCTTACCTTCTTTGCTTAAACTAAAATCTGCTATTTTTACATAGCCTTTTTCATCCATCAAGATGTTTTTTAATTTTAAATCCCTGTATAAAAATTAAAAAAAAAATTAGTTACAAACTGTGAACAAATAGTGGTGGTCTAAAGTTTTATGGGGCAGATTTATCAAAGGCCGAAGTGAAAATTCAAATGAAAAAAAAAATACAATTTTAAAGCAAATTTTTTGTGTATTTCGACTAGGGAGTAGTCCAAATTCGATTTGAACTTGAAAGAAAATTGAAAAATATCAAAATTTTAAAATTCGAGTCGATTTAGAGTCAATTGGTGGACTGAAAAATCGAAGTTTTTGGGGGAAAAACTTCAAATTGTAAGATTCAAATGCGCTATTACTTCGATTCATATGATTCTAATTTGATCGAAAACTTGACCTATTCGGCCAAAAAACTTAGATTTTTTGATAAATTTCAATTGGTCTTTTTTAATTTGAATTTCGAAGTTATGGTAGTTCAAAAAAACTCCCATTACTTCGACATTCGACCCTTGATAAATCTGCCCCTAATTGTGTTTTTGTTAAACAAATGTTTTAGTGGTAGAAACAAGTCACCCCTGCATTTATATATATATGTGTGTTTGTGTTTTTTGTTTTGCTTTCCTTAATCTTGAATGGCATCAACTATGGGGGTTATTTACTAAACTCCGAATGCAAAAATCACGAAAAATTTGTGATTTTTTAATATAAAATCTGAATTTTTAAAAAATCACAAATTTTTCGGAATTTATTAAACCCTGAGGATGGTAAAGTCCGAATCAGAAAATCTGGCTTCTCAGATCTGTCGAGGTTGCATATGGAAGAAGTCACAATGATTTTCTAATGTGTGCTGGGTTTCATGCAATACCCCAAAGTATTCTGAGTTTCCAGGCAAAAAAACATAAGAAATCTGAGTTTTTGGGTGAAACATCAAAAAAAAATTGTGAAAATCGGATGAAAAAATCAGATTTTCATGATTTTTCCGTATTTTTTCCCCATAAATTTTTTTTCTAGAAAGTATATTAATAAAACCTGTGCCGATTTGGTGGAGGTTTTTTACGAAAATAGTGGGATGAATTCAGACTTTGATAAATAACCCCCTATATGTGTGTGTGTTTGTAACTTGTACGGGTGTGTGTGATCAAGTGGCCTGTCTGTTATTGCTCTTAGAAGCAGTTGTATGTTTTGTCCGAATTACTACATTTCAAAATATACATGATTTAAAGCAGCAAGACCCTCTCACCTTCAGTAAGGCTTACCTATGAATGATGTTGTTATCATGTAAAAACTGCAATCCAGAAACTATGCAGGCTGAATAAAATCTGTAAAGGTAGGAAATTAAATGAAATCAGTTTTTTTAAATGAACCTAAAACTCTTAAAATCAAGAAGATGGAATTGAAAGATGCCAAATGCCACAAATAATGTCCATTTGAAATCAGAATCAGTTAAAATCATGTGGCTTTTTAAAGGGAACTCTAATTTCTATTTTTATGTTATTTACATAAGATCATTTTGACAGATATTAGAAAAATTGATTTCTAATTGTGTAAATTGTGTAAAAAATTGTGTAAAAAAAAACAAACAAAAAAACCGAAAGCGGTTTGGTAATGAACCTGTAAGGGGTTATTTACTAAATCGTACTTTGAAAAAATCACCAATTTTTCAGAGTTTATTAAACCCCGAGGATGGGAAAGTCTGAATCTTAAAAAATCCGGCATCTCAGACCTGTCGAGGTCGTATATACGTCAATGGGAGAAGTCCCAATGATTTTTTGATGTGTGCTGGGTTTCATGCAATGCCCTGAAGTTTTCGGGGGAAAATCCGAAAAAATTTTGAAAATCTGATATTTTTCCGCAAAGCAAATTTTCGGGAAAATTTAATAATAAATAAGCATAAAAAACCCAAGCGGATTTGATTGGCGTTTGCAGCAGAAAATTTTTAGATAAATTCTGACTTTGATAAATAACCCCCTTAAAATCAAGAAGATGGAATTGAAAGATACCAAATTGTTTTCAAATCCATTTGAAATCAGGATCAGTTAATTTTTTAAAAGACTCTTTATTAGATCATTTTAAAATTTTGACAGATATTAGAAAAATCAATTTCCACTGTCTCAAAAAAAAAACCAAAGTGGTTTGGTGATCTGAAATATATATAATGAACGTTTGCTGGGAGGTGATCATGTTGCTACAAATCTATTGACTATATAAATGATTTTTTTTCTAAAGTCTAGTGTACTTACATAACTGCTGGTTCTTTAAATTTCCTCTTCTTCAGTTGTTTATTCAAATCACCAGCAGTTGCCAAATCCATTGCTAGACAGGCATGGCTTTGTGTTTGAAACGAGGCAAAGAGGTTTACGACAAATGGTTGACGTGTCTGTTTTGCCAAACTTAAGATGTTCCTTTCTGGTATAAGACTGAAAAAATAAAAGCATTATAAATATTCAACGTATTATTTGCTTATTAGAGGTTTGTTAGATATCTCATGCAAGGATATGAATCCCAAACAATATCTGAATGCAATACAATATGGCACAGTTGTAAAAAAAAAACTACCATTTTTAGTTTATGGCAAAATCTGCAAGAGATTCAGATCTTTTACAGTTAATTGCAGTGAAACTTACTTGTCGAGATCCTCAACAATAACTCTCTTTTCAAAAGTTTTGACAGCTACCACTTGGTCTGTTCTCTTAAATTTGGCCAGGTACACCTAGAACAAAAGACATCATTTACAATGACATTCGTCTATCTTAAATTACAATGAAAGCTTTAGTAAAAGTCAAGATTTTAATTACAAACAGATTCATTTACCTTTCCGAAAGCTCCTTTTCCTAGAACAGGACCAAATCGGAAATCGGCCTCAGTAACATTTGTAATGTTACGTGGTATTACGGTATCTTTAATCCTTTCTTGAGGGGCTTCACCGATACCAGTAATTTTAGAATCTTCAGCAAGTGAACGCTAGGAAAGGAATCAAGAAACAAAATAATGTAGTTGCTTTATGATAAATGCTGAATTAAACTGAGAATTTAGTTTAGTATGATAGAACAACTATGTAAATCATTTAGTTACTGTTTTTCATACAAAGGGGTTATTTACTAAACTCCGAATGCAAAAATCTCGAAAAATACTTGATTTTTTTAATATAAAATCGGACTTTTAAAAAATCACACATTTTTCAGAATTCATTAAACTCAGAGAAAGGAAAAGTCAGAATCTGAAAATGCGGCATTTCAGACCTGTCGAGGTTGCATAAAAGTCAATGATTTTTTGATGTGTGCTGGGTTTTGTGCAATACTCCGGAGTTTTCGGGCAAAAAACATAAGAAATCGAAGTTGAAAAATCCAAAAAAATCTTGAAAATCGGATAAAAAATAAATAAAATAGTGAAAATCTGATTAAAAATCCAAAAAAAACTTGAAAATCTGATTTTTTTCCTTGCACAGCAAATTTTCAGGAAAATGTAATAATAAATCAGCGCAAAAAACCAGAGCGGATTTAATCACAAATTTTTCTGAATTTATTAAACCCAGAGGATGGAAAAGTCAGAATCTGAAAATCGTCATCTCAGACCTGTCGAAGTTGCATATAAGTCAATGGGAGAAGTCCCAATGATTTTTTGATGCGTGCTGGGTTTTGTGCAATACCCCAGAGTTTCGGGCAAAAAACATAAGAAATCGAAGTTGAAAAATCTGAAAAAATCTTGAAAATTGGATGAAGAATCCATAAAAATCGTGAAAATCTGATTAGGAATCCGGAAAAAAATCGTGAAAATCTGATTTTTTTTCTCACAAAGCAAATTTTCGGGAAAATGTAATAATAAATCAGCATAAAAAACCTGAGCAGATTTCATCAGAGTTTGTATCAGAAAATATTGAGATATATGAGGACTTTGATAAATAACCCTCCATAATATGACAGCTAAGATGTTGCAAAAATAAAATTATATCTCATTATTTTGCAGTTATGGCACCCTCGGTTTAAAATAAAAAATTGCTTAATTCTTATATCTGTGAAATTTTTAAGATAAAGATTGGGGAGAGGATCTGCTTCCTCTTGTCTTTTAAGACTTATTTATTGTATAGTGTCCTGTATAGATAAATATATGCATACATAAATATCAGGATGTAGTCACATCATAAATAATGGTGTCTGTAGGCATTGATACAATCAAAATCTATTTATATGGCTAGAAGATCATAAATATGAAATATCAATCTGATCATAGGCCATACTATAATATATATATACTATATACTATAATATCTATATAATATCTGACTAATCGGCCTGCTCTTCACTTCCTCATCTTCCAATGCAACTTATGCATATTAAAATGTCAAAATTGTCCAAAATTTATCTAAACTTTATTATCTTATGATACAACCAGCAGTCTTATTTGTGGGGCAGTTCATCGTTCATAAAGGAATCTTTAGGATTTTAAAAAAATATTTCCCCTTTAGGAAACCATGCTTTTTACTTACTTTGGGAATATTTAATTCTTGCTGTTTTTCTTTTTTAGTGTTCTTTATGTTTTCTAAAAAAATAATCACAAAAACAACTTATGAATATTTTATATGCGCTGGGATGTAGTAGTTAAATTGTATACTTGCACCTGTTTCTTGAACTATCTATTGTTAGTTGTTGTCTTATGATTCTATTTATTTTTAATGGTAGTACATATTTATGTATCTATCTATCTATCTATCTATCTATCTATCTATCTATCTATCTATCTATCTATCTATCCATCATGTATCTATACATAAATAATTTTACTGGTTATGTAGGGCCCACATTTCCTAGGGAAAAGGCCCTATATGGACCTATAGCATATTTCTAATAGGGATGCACCAAATCCACTATTCGACCGAATACCGAACCGAATCAGAAACCTAATTTGCATATGTAAATTAGGGGTGGGAAAGGGAAAACACTTTCTACTTCCTTGTTTTGTGACAAAAAGTCATGTGATTTCCCTCCCCGTCCCTAATTTGCATATGCAAATTAGGATTCTGCCGGGCAGAAGGATTCAGCTGAATCTGAATCCTGCTGAAAAAGGCCGAATCCTGGCCGAATCCCGAACCGAATCCTGGATTCGGTGCATCCCTAATTTCTAAGGAACATTTTAATAACATTTTATTTACAGGTGAAAATAAGTGAGTTATAACATTAAAGGGCATGTAAAGGCAAAGAAATAAAATCCAAGACTTTTACTTTTTTTAATGAAAAATCTCCAACATACTTTAAAAAAATGTGTACCATTTTTATAAGAAACCTGATTGAATGCAGTGAAATTATCCCTTAATTTACTGCTGTGGATACGAATTGTCAGACGGTCCCTAACTGCTCTGCAGGAAAACAATCATACTTATGAACAGCAGGGGGAGCCCCTGCCTAACTTCCCAGCCATGCAGAACTCAATCAGCTTTGTTTGTTTCCCTGTAGAGCAGTCGGCATCTGTGTAGAGATTTGTGTTGGATTTTATTTTTGCCTTTACATCCCATCCAGCTACAGGGACAAAGATTATGGAGCCAGATTTAAACAGATAAATTGGGATTCTATTTGGAGGATTATTTTGCTGCAGCCACTGGATCTGCAGAGTTGGAGAAAGTTTGTATTAAACAATACAAAAACTATAAAATCCACATTAGATTACATGACAACACAGGACCCAGTGCAGTCTGTCTATTCTGATTATCAATCAGTCTTGCTGTATCAGCTTCTGGCAGATATTATTTGACTTGTGCTGTTTTGATAATTTATGACAATCCCAAAGCAGCGGCCCAGACCACACTGAGCATGTGCACAGTCTTGGTCTTGCAAAGATGTTTAACAAAATTACAAGATGGTGACCCCCTATGTTTAGTATGCAAAATACAGCATTTCTAGCCTTATTGTAATTTAGACTTTACTTCCCCTTTAAGGGGGTTATATATTAAAACTCTATTATTTTTCTGATCAGGATTTTTGGGGCCAAAATGTATTACACCCTGATGCTGCAAAAAGCCAGAATCTGAAAATCTGCCATCTCAAACCTGTCGAGGTCATGTATATGTATTATGTCAATGGCAGATGTCCCTATCCCAGTATGAAGAAATTGTGGTTTGCCCTGATTTTAGCCTGATAATCGGAAAAATTTTGGGTTTTCTGGCAATTCGGGAGAAAAGTCTGAAAAAATCTTATGATTCGGGTTTTCTCTCGATTTTATTGTTTTTCCCGATTAAATTCTTTCGAGTTATTTTAATAATAAATATGACAAAATTGTGGAGGGGAGTTTAGTCTAGCTTTTTTTAATAAAAAAATGGGATAAAATTGGATTCAAGGGCAGAACGCCACGATGCAATGTGGTGCGATGAGTCGCGCTGCGAGGAATATAATGTAAGTAATAGAAGCATTGCAGCTACAAACTACACATAACGCAACTGTTGGATGAAGGCACAACATGACGTTGTGTCGTGACGGATACTTCATGTCGTTTGTAGCTGCGATGTTTATATTACTTTATGTTCTGCGCCTCCAAATGATCGCTTGTGTTTCCTCGCAGTGTAACCCATTGCATCGCGGAGTTCTGCCCTGAATAATATTTTTAACTTTACAGTGTTAATGAACTTTTGAGACCTTTCAGAATACATGAACATTTTACTGATTCACAGTATGGCAAAAAAGGGAAAAAATATTTCTTGGTTCCTCATATAATTCACCTGAACGTCTTTCAGCGGGTGTTATAAAGCTGTTTTTTTCCTGTTGTGTCACAGTTCTTTCAGGTGGTGTTTCCTGAATCTCTACAAGTGTTTCACACTCGTCGATCTTTGCAGGTTTCTAAAGGAAAAATGTTAACCATAGGATTAAACATTTGGGGATAGATCTTGACCAAAACATTTTCTTAAAGCTGTTTTCAATCAAGCCTAAAGGGAATGTAATTGTCTGTACTCTAGCTCTGACTGTTGAACCAAAAATATTATATGTGTAACCAGGCAGATTTCAATAGAAATTACATTTAGAAACAACAGTAAAATCACTGAACATATTTACTTGATTAACATAGAACATTTGTTTAAAATTATTCAATTTAATCATTCATTAAAATCATTCGCTTTCATTATGAGTGGGTGAAAGTCCCCTTAAAGCAGACCAAGGATTTCGTCAAGTCTGTGAGCCAGATTCAATTTAATAAGAAAAATGTATCTCGTGGTTTATCACGTTTTCACGGGAAATCCATGAGATAAGTTCTTCTGAATTGAATTGCATCACAAATTGAATCTCATCCATGACTTTTCATGTAATGAACCCTTTTCTCACTGAACTGAATCTGGCCTTATATCCTGGTTCCTATAATGTTTTGTATCAGAAGATCTAAGTTTCTTATTGTTCTGTTTAGTGATGGGCGGATTTATTCGGCAGGCGTGAATTTGCAGCGAATTTGCGTGATTCGCCACTGTTGAACAAATTCACAAGACAGCCACGAAAACTCGCCTGCGTCAAAGAATAAATGTCCAAAAAACGGACGCCGGCGTCAAAAACGAGACGTCGGCGCCGCTTCGCTAATTTTTCACCGTTTTGCACATTTTGCTGGAAATTCACAAATTTTTCCCCGAAGCGAAACGGCGCAAATTCGCCCATCACTAGTTCTATCTATTAACATTGCAATAAGGGGCATGTATTAGAGAGCTGCTAGCATTAAAAGATTTTAGAGTGATCTCATCTTCATTTAATTTCTGTGGAATGCTTATATATTTTAATAGAGCAGAACATTTTCATTATGAAAAAAAATTCGGTGAATAGTCTGTGATCCCCTTAAAGCAGACCAATGAGACATGGGTCTATATCCGAGTTCCTATAAAGTTTTTCTTCTGCTTTATCTATTTATATGGTAATAAGGGGCTAGTGATGGGCGAATTTGTGCCGTTTCGCTTCGCCGGAAAATTTGCGAATTTCGCGCGAAATTTGCGAAACGGCAAAAAATTTGCGAAACGGCGCCGGTGTCTCGTTTTTGGCGCCGGCGCCCGTTTTTGGCGCCGGCGTCCGTTTTTTCGAAAACAAAACATTTTTTGACGCCGGCGAATTTTTGCCGCGAATAGCAGTAAAAGATTTTAAATCTATCTCATCTGAAAATATTGTCATTGTACTTACCTTTTTTATACAACATTGTTTGCAACATTTTTTTAGTGTGCTACTATAGCTACCCATTGTTGTTGTTCCTGAAAAACAAAAAGAATATCTAGATCAGGAAAAAATAAGCAAAAAATATTGAAAAGTAAAACCTTTTGTTCTATCTCTCTGCTGACGTAAGGGAAACTCGCCACTGAATTATATGAATAAATTAAAACTGATTCAGAAAGATTCTGAATCAGTCAGATCTAGAACAATGTACCAAGGATATCAGAAATCAGTTAATATCAATATTTCTCAAATGAACTGGGAATTTGCCTAGTCTGGGATAATGAGTAGTGAAGGTTCAGGCAACGATCAATATTGATATTTGAGATGTAATTGCATTTAAGAATCCACTTACAGATAGGTTTTGCTCAATAAATGTAGATTATGTTTGATTTTATTGTAGTTTGATCCTATGGAAATAATTGGTTTAACGCTGAACAGGAGCTACAAGTGCTGAACTGTGCCACGACGACTACAAAAACGACACTATCTGGATAAAAAACTTCACTACTGCAGCCAGGATCATTATAATATTGGTTGCTATAATATTGGTCATTTACAGATTAGTATTTACAGATTCTAATATTCTTATAAATCATGTAAATACATATTTGCTGGCTTTCTATTACATTTACTATCTTTGACTAAAACCTCAACGTTATTATCAATGATGTAATATCACTGCACTAACGTCAAAAATGACATCATCATGCTTGGTTAGCCAGGGTCATTATAATACTGGTTGCTAGGCAACCATTATGACATCACTACTACAGCTGGGCTCATTATTATATTGGCTGCTATCCAACCATTGTGACATCTTTAGTCAGAAAAATAATCACATTAGCTGCATATTTGGGAGTCTTTCTGTTATCTTGGAAAACCTCATAGTTAATATTAATTATGCAAAAGATATTTAAAAAGCACCACCACATTCCTCACAATAAAAACATGAACACATCAAACCTACAGAAATTCTATTAAATAACTATCAAATAATACACTTACAGGTAGTTATGACTTAAAAATAGAAAATCAGATGATGTAATTCTTCTAATAATTGATTCAGCACTGAACAATAGCTCTAAGCTCTGTCCAGTACCTCACCAACTACAAAAATGACATCAACTGTCTTGAACTGGTAAGACAGAGTCATAACAATACTGGTTGCTAGGCAACCTTTATGACATCACTACTACAGCTGGGCTCATTATAATATTGGCTGATATCCAACCATTGTGACATCATTAGTCACAATGTCATTAGTTGCTATGCAACAGGCCGTTATGACATCACTTACTATGATATCAATACTGTACTATCTTGTTGTTTAATAGTCTTTACAGTCTCTTATTTTATCAACTTTCACTGATAAGTCGTGTAAATGCAAATGTGGGCTTTCTTTTATGCTACCAATCTTTGAGTGAAATCACAAAGTTATTTTTAATTGTGAACAAATAGCAGCATGTTCTACATGGCTGCACAATAGAAAAGTGTATACATCAAACACACAAACTGCATGCTAACACTAACCAAAACAGGAGGCAGAGAGCAGCCAGCTAATTAGGGTGTACATGTTTAATATTTTGATTATTTATATTTACTTTCCAAATCAAATGAAAAAGCCGTAACTACTTAATAGCTCTAAGCTCTGCACAGCTTCTAACAAATAATAAATAAGGTTCGATTTTCGATTTTCGATTTTCGACTGCCGAATGTAAATCCTTCGACTTCGAATATCAGAGTCGAAAGATTTACCGCAATTAGTTAGATCAAACGAAAAATCGTTAGATCGAAAGACTAAATCCTTCGAAACGTTCGATACGAAGGATTTTAATCCATCGATCGAAATCGACCAAAAAAAGATTGCAAAGCCTATGGGGACCCCATAGGCTAACATTGACTTTGGTAGGTTTTAGGTGGCGAAGTAGGGGGTTGAAGTTTTTTTTAAAGAGACAGTACTTTGACTATCGAATGGTCGAATAGTCGAACGATTTTTAGTTCGAATCGTTCGATTCGAAGTCGAAGTAATAGTCAAAGGTCGAAATAGCCCATTCGATGGTCGAAGTAGCCAAAAAAAACATTCGAAAATTCGATGTTTTTTTTATTCTATTCCTTCACTCGAGCTAAGTAAATGGGCCCCACACACCCTTGATTTGGGGGTTGAACAATGATAAAGCTGAATGCCCTTCTGCTGTTTGATTACCAAATACGTATGTACCACTGTTAGCACAAACTTTATTATCTGTTATAGGGAAGTGCAAGTTTGATGCTTGCTCCATACAGATAAAGTGACCCAACAGTACAGAGTCTGGCCAGTACTGAAACCAGCTGGTATAATAAATGTTCTATGCTGGAGTTTCTTTTATATGACTGGAAATCAGCTTTCACCATTTTCGTTTCATACTTTCCCTTTAAGCAAGTTAAGATGTTCCCTGTTGGCAACAGAAGCAAACAATGATTAAAGAAAATACTTACATCTACAATAAACAATGATGCTGGAGAAGAGTCCCTGAAGGCTCGTGCTTCTCTCTCCATACAAGTAATCCTGCAAATAACAGATCATTAATTGCTCCCGCTAAATTACTTTCTCCATTGTAGTATGTGGTCTCTCGCTGCACTGTTTCTCTTAACTCTAGCTGAATTAAAGAAGAGCAAAATAGTCCGTTTATTTTTGAGAATGCTATTTAGAAATCGAAAGACCCATAAATTGTTTTAAAATCGATACTGAAATAAAGTGGGATAATAATGGCAACATCAAATAAGAATTCATTATTGAGCAATTTCTAATAAAACAATATGGGATGCACATTTGGGATAAATACGCATTATAATCCAAAGTATCTAGATACCCAGTTGGGTTTCCTTTATCAGGAACCACACACAAGCCTAACACGTGCTTCACCATCTGGCATTGATGGACAACTCCTGATATGATGGTTCCCAGCAGAAAGATGTGTTCCAATCTGTAATTAATTAGTCTTGGGCATTTTCATGATTTAGGCCAGGATCCCTGGTTTGATCCTTGAAAAACCAATGCTTCCTACTTTGCAACACAGTTTACATAAGGCCCCTTCCTCTTTCGGCACAATAATACCCCTCCATGTTCAAAGTCCGAATCTTGACCTCAACCCAACAGAACTCCAGCAAGATGAACTGCAACGCTGTAGGCCAGGCTTGAATGTCCAACATCAAAACCCAACCTCACTAATGTTCATGTGATAATCAGAAAGTACTGATGAAATACATGCACTGAATTCTGCAAGGACAAACAAAAACTGTATCACCATGAAAATCACATTGTTGTATTAACTTATAAAAATTCGATGTTTTAAAAATCTCTCCTGTTGAAAATACACCTTCTTGAGTTCTATAGAAGCTCAGCAGTGGACTCAATTACATACTGCACCACAGTCGCTGGGCTGCAAATATCTCCGTAGTCAGTTGTGTGAAACATCTGATAAATGAAAGGTACTTCATTATGTCAAAATTAGCTCATTGCAATTCCATAGTTGCATTTCATGCCTCTGCCCTTCTCCAGCTCCTGTACCAAACTAAGCACAGTTGCTCCCTATTGACTCAGGATGTTGTGGGAACTCTTAATGAACTCGAATGAACTCACAATTCGGATGGTATCTTATTTAAGAAAAAATGTGAAAACCCTGTATGAATATGAGTATGAGTACCGCAACCAGAAAACTCAAATTAATCGAGTTTTCTGCAGGAGAATACTCAAATTATTCAAGTTTTCGGGCAGACCACTCTAAAAAATACTCGAACATCATGCAGGCTGTAAACATCTTCAAATGGTTCAAAGGGGCCTCTGCCATTGACTCTTACATGACCTCAACAGGTTATAGTTGGTGTATTTTCAGATTCAAGCTATTTCCAGGTAAAATCTCAAAAAATTCCAGATTTACCTGAAAATTTAAGTTTTGAGCAAAAAGTACAAAACCCAAATTTTTGTGGAAAACACAACTTGAACTTTAATAAATCTCCCCCTTGGTGTCATTGGTTGTATAACCAATGGAGCTAACACCAACAATGCATAGTTACATAGTAAGGATGCACTGAACACTGTTATTTAGTATTCTGGCAAACTCCAAATGCTTCTTTCTGGACCTGGCTGACTCCAAACTGAATCTGAACCTGGAAATTGCTGGTGTATTGGAGGAAACTGCTGGTATACAACTGAAAAATTGACAAGGTGTGCGCTCAAAGCACACAAAAATTGATGCACACTTGTAACGTGCAGGGAAAATTTCTCAGGTTTTTTACGGTTGGATTCAGCTCACCCAGGCTCTTGGATTTGGTCAAGTCTGCATCCTGTTTAAAAACACTCTGATTTAGTTGAAACCCGAGCCAAATACGGAATTTGGTGCATCCCTATTACATACTTCCATAGTCACAGCACCATAGATTCTATGCTTCTTTGTTCTTAGTGAAACCAGTGCTAAAAGTTCATTATTTACACTAATCTTCAGTAGTCTTTCATTGTTTTTGCCTTCAGAACAAAGTAAATATATCATATTTACAAAAAAATTAAATTAGGAGCATGCAATAAAGTAAATACTTTAGGCACTCCGTCCCTCTCCATCCATGATGCCGACTGACACTCTCCCCTCCAGCCTGGGATTCTCATTTCCAATTTCCACTGGGCTGCAAATGGCTAAATGTCACCACTAATATGAAAATCATAACAATAAAACAAAATTATTTGATTATGCAAATTGGATAGAGGAAACAGATTTGTTTTTTAAGGAAGCCAGAAAAGAAACATATTGGTATATAATTAGGATTGATTGTGTTGTGATGTGAAAGATGGTCAGCCCAGCTGTTGTGCAAGAGGCTACCAGCGACGATGGCAAAGGCATTTACTGTGTTGACTGCAAAGTGAATCTGTTGTCAGACAGCTGTTGTCAGTCACATTATTAGTTTACCTGTGTAGTTGTCTGATACTCTTGAGCTTTACAAACTTAAGTGACATATACTGTCTATCACAGCGCTAAAGGGGTGTCTCTTCTGTATTCACTTATATTGCCTTCAGTGATATTTCCATATATCAACCCTTTCTCAGCTGAGCACAACTATTATTAACAGACCCATGGCTGGAACTAGGGGGGTTATTTAATAAACTCCAAATGCAAAAATCATGAAAAAAGTGTGGGTTTTTTTTATAAAATCTGCCTTTTAAATAAATCGTATGGAAAAGTCCGAATCTGAAAATCCGGCACCTCAGACCTTGCAAATAAGTCAACGGGAGAAGTCCCAATGATTTTTTGATGTGGGCTGGGTTTCATGCAATACCACAAAGTTTTTGCGTGAAAATTCTGAAAAAATCTTGAAAATCGTGAAAATCTGATTTTTTCCCACAAAGCAAATTTTCCGTAAATATAATAATAAATAAGCATTAAAAACTCGAGCGGATTTGATTGGCGTTTGTAGCAGAAAATATTGAGATAAATTTGGATTTGATAAATAACCCCATAGGTGTAGGCAGAAGAGGCACCTGCCTGGGGCACAACAATAGGGGGGCACTGTGCAGGTACCTCTTCTGCCTATCTACAGTGAGTAGTCACTTCCTTTTGCTGGTATGCCCTTCCCTCTGCCACTTCCCCTCCCCACTCAAGCCCTCTGCTTCTTACCCTCCCCACTCCAGCCCTCCCCTCTGCTGCTTAACCTCCCCACTCCAGCCCTCTGCCCCGCTTTCTCTCCCCACTCCAGCCCTCCCCTCTGCTGCTTACCCTCCCCACTGTTGCCCTCCGCTCAGTGGCGTAACTAGATGTTGCTGGGCCCCACAGCAAATTAATTTTAGGGCCCCCAACATATCCAGTGTTTGTCCTGTTTTACCAATATATGTTCAAATTGCTCATCAATGAGAGCCTCATGGGGCCCCCTGTACCTCCTGGGCCCCCCTGCAGCCGCAGGGTCTGCTTCCTCTGTAATTACGCCCCTGCCTCCGCTGCTTTTATTAAAGGTACTTGCATCCAAATGAACTCTTTGCACTTCTGTATAGTTGTTTTCTGTACCTTCCTGACTTCCATTACAAATCAGGAGCTGCTACACTTGTTGATCCAGGGAGCACAGAGGACCGTGAAGCTACTGCCTGTTCAGGAGGTGGCAGTAGCTTCAGGGTTCCCTCAACACTCTGCAGTAGCACCTTATGAATCGGCAACAGACTCCCACTCCAAACCTGTCAGTAAATTGCACTGATAGGGAGCAGCTTTTTACATTTCAGCAGGTTTCTTGGCATTTCATGCCTTTTTGCACCTCCTATTCTATATGTGTTCAATACTTATTCACTGTTTCATTCCACTTTATTACACATACCTTAATTTATGGATGTATCTGTATTGATTTCTTTGTATGTGCGGATTGCTTGGGTTGTTACCAATGTCTGGTGTAAATTTCATGTCAATAACCCCATTAGAAATACATTTACTGAGAAAACCGTTGACGTGTTCAATACGAATTTTCCCTACGGTATGTTGCACCTACACACAAATGACTTGCCCATAAGATATTGCAGACTAACACTGTTTCTGGCAGCACAAGCATCACTCTGCAGGAAATTATGGAATTTGCATACACACCAGGGGTCATTTACTTATCCAAGTGTAATGTGCAAACTGCAATTTTAGTTTGCTATATGTTTTCACGATTCACACAACTGCCTCTATTTTTACTTGACCACAGTTTCAGATGTGATTGTAAATGACCCCTATTGACTCCAGAGAAGCTCAACTTGATTATGAATAATTCTAATAGTGTGTTCGTTTTTACATAAAAATGTTTATGCTGTGGTAACACACACACACCTTCTGCTGGGCCCTAATCTGTTGTTGTATTATCACACATGTTTGGCAGGAGGACTTTGTCAGAGGATAAGGAGCATTGTTGGAGAAAGACATAGGTGGCCTTATTTATCAAAGTCTGAATTTATCTGACTACAGTAGAACCCCCATTTTATGTTTTTCAGGGAACCAGAAAAAATTGATGTAAAATCCAGGAAAATGTAAAATCAGGGAAATGTATTATGCATAATATATAGGTGGGACCACAAAACAACAATGTAAAATGAGGGAAAACTTAAAATCAGGGGATGTAAAATGGGGGTTCTACTGTATTTTAATGAAAAAAGTCAGACCAAACTAAAATTCACGATTGGACCTTATTTATTATAAAAAAAATTCATGATTTTATTGGATCGGGTACAAACATAAAAAATTCGAGCTGAGATCTAATTTTTCAGATTTTTTTCTTGAATCGCTTGATTTTTTTCTGACTCCCGAAAAGTCAGAATTTTTCAGATTTTTGTCCAATTCCAATTGGGCTAATTCCAGTGCAGACCACAGAAACTTCCAAATAGGATAAGGACCTCTCCCATTGATTTATACACAACCTCGGCAGGTCTGAGATGCCAGATTTTTGGATTCAGACTTTTTCCATCCTTTGGGTTTAATACATCTAAAATAATTTGAGTTTTTTTCCACTAAAAATTTGGATTCTATAGTTTAAATTGGCATTCGGACTTTAATAAATAACTCCCAATATCTACATATTAGGTAGAGATAGAACACCCACCAAGATGTTTGTGAGGCTCTTCAAATAGAGAATTTTATTAATAGCAACTAGTCACGCAGGTATCAATGTTTCAATGTTTCAAACAGTTTGATATTTTATACTCCATATTGTCCAAACTCTGGTATTATCACACCGACAAAAACTGAAAATTGCCCAGCGGGTGACCTGATTAGATCCATAAAAAGGGGCCTTGGGCCAATACAAGTTGGCCTTCTATTGTTGTCAACAAACTGCACATGGACTTGCACTAAGACTTGGAATGTTATCAAACCTGAGAGGTTCTTTAACAGTCAAATGACATAACGTCCCATTTTCATTTCAGAGTGACTTTTAATGGTGACCTTTATTTTATAAACCGAACTGAAGGTGAATATCTGCCCTTCTAAGATAATGAGTCATTCCGATATCCTTTATAAGAATGGAAGTGGGAAATGCCGGGGCTCATTCCATGACTCAAAGTCTTCTGACACGTTCCTTTTTTAATTGCATTTGGTTATGAATCCCCTTTCAATGATTTAAATAGAATTATGTGAAGTTTAAATGTCATCTTATAATCACGTCTTTACAAATAAAAAGGAGGGGTGTCCCTTCTGCGGTGACATGTACTAGTATACAGACAAGCAATACCTTATTATTATTTGCATTTAATACATTCTTGGTTGTTTTGCAACTTCTTCTAATGCACAATGCTGTCAAACAGTCGTTGTCAAGGGTAAGATTAGGAATTGAAACGTCATTTATATGTGATGTTCCTCCTTTCAAGGCTTTGCTTCTGATTTGTTTCAAGAGACACATTCAGTGAAATTGGTATGGCATTATGAGTTAATTTAGGAAAGGCTTTCTTAAATGAGTGGTCACAAAAGCTGATTTAAGCAATCACACTGAAATGGTGCTTCAATTAAAATTGGGAACTTACATGGGAGATTATATGGTGAAATCTATTTGTTGCCTAATTCAGGTGTTAAGCTGGAACACTTGCTTTTTATTTAGGTATAACAAGATCCCTGTTTTATTCTGGTCTGTCTGTTTTAGGGAAATAACTACCTGCTTTTTTCTCCATCATCACCACGTTCAGACAATTAGATTTCTATTCACCATTGAAATATTGAGACTTTCCTTCCCATCACCAAAATAGGAAGGGAATCAGGAAATGGAATAGAGTATTTACAAATAATTCTATAACTAACAGATGACTTAGAAGAACTTAAAGGAGTTGTTCACTGTTAAATTAACTTTTAGTATCACGTAGAGAGTGATATTCTTAAACAATGTGCAGTTGTTTTTTTTTATTATTTGTGGTTTTTGAGTTATTTAGCTTTTTATTCAGCAGCTCTTCAGTTCGCAATTTCAGCAATCTGGTTGCTAGGGTAATTTGCACTGATTACATTAAAGATTGGGATTTGAATTTAAAAGCCTGAAAGGGTCAGAAGAAGAAGGCACATCATTCAAAAACTATAAAAAAAGAAAAAATGAAGGCCAATTGAAAAGGTGCTTAGAATTAGCCATTCCATAACATACTTAAGGTTTACTAAAAGACGAACCACCTCTTTAAAGGGGGGCTATTGTTGTGTAGTTATTCTTCACTATGTTGTTCCACTAATCTTTGGTTTACACTCAGGCATTGTGCCAGAGTCTTTTTTTTTTTAAAAAGACAGCTTTAATACATCCTATAGGCAAGGGGAATAAAATAATGTATGTAAATACTCAACTTTTTGTGTTCTTGATAGCTTCCCTTTAAAAAACAAGTTTTATACTGTGAAACAGGAGGTTTTAGAGGGCCCTGCTTGCAAGACGTTATAATCTGAAGGAATGGGGAACAGTTGGCACATAAAGTTGGAGATGAATCTTTATGGTATGTTAATAATCTAGAGTCATATTGGTTTCTTTAAACAGGTGGGTCTTTAGGAAGCATTTGAAGGTCTGGAGGGAAGGAGAGAGTTAATGGCAGTAAATACCAGAGACAGGCAATAGTTTGAGAGATACAGTTTCTTTGAGTAAGAAAAGAAGTAATGAGAGGAGAAGAAAGGCAATGGTCAGAGGCAAGAGGCACAAAGAAGTGCATTTCAACATCAGAACTTCATTGTTTATCAGACTCCTGATAAAATATTGACTATATTGTAGATGTGAATTTGATAGGGACCGTAGACTGTAAGCTCCACTGGCGCAGGAACTGATGTGAAGGATATATAACCTCTGCAATGAGCTGCAGCATATGTTGCTAATATATCAATAAAGTATAAAGAATAGAACTAATAATTCTGAAGGAAATTGGGAGGCAGTCAAGGGATTTGCATAGCTGAGATAAGGTTATGAGTCTGGAAATTGCCTTTAAAACAGAATGCAGTGGTGAAAGAGAGTAGAGTGGAATGCCTATAAGGAGGAATTACAACAATCTATGTGGGAATACCCATTATGGGGTCCGTTATCCAGAAACCCATTATCCCCATTATTTTCTTTTTCTCTGCAATAATAAGACAGTGCCTTGTCCTTGATCCAAACTAAGATATAATTAATCCTTTTTGAAAGCAAAACCAGCTTATTTGGTTTATTTAATGTTTACATGATTTTCTAGTAGACTTAAGGTATGCAGATCCAAATTACTGAAACATCCCTTATCCCAGGGGTGTAACTACAGAGGAAGCAGACCCTGCCGCTGCAGACGGGCCCTAATTCATATATAATTTCAATAAATATTGATAAAACAGGGTCTGGAAAACCCCAGCATTCTGGATAACAGGTCCATACATGTAGGAAAGTAAAAAAGTGTTTTCATTTTAAGATAAAGGCATATTTGAGAATTGCTATACAAAAAAAATGTCACATGATTTGACAAGGGTTTGTATATGGGGTATAAAAGAGTAAAAAATTACCCACAAACAGTTAACCTGTTTGCTTGGATGGAAGTTGACATTGCTATCAACCATAAGTGAAAGCTGTGCAGCTAGTTTAAATTTAAATTTTGCTTGCACATTCTGACTATCTGTAAATGTCCCTAAGCTTACAGATGAGGGTGTTGGGTGGGGTTGGATGATTTAAACATTATTACTTTTAGCAAAAGTATACAGATCTGGTTCTTTTTTTGTTTTCTTATAAAGGGCAATTTATTTGCCTTTGTCTGGATGCAATAAATGTACTTTATACATCTTAATCAGAGAGGCAATTTCCTTAACCAATACTTGCAAAATGTCTCAGGCACAATAAGTGCTGTAATTCAGTCCAGCTGACAGTCCATATTAAACATTGTGCAAACATTGCCCGGCTGTGTGTTTTGTTGTGCTTGTCACTAAAGACAAATCTGAATAAGGAATGCTTATTGAAGGTTCAGGCATGTTTTGGATTACATGAGCAAACTCTAAAGCAGGGCGCCATTATCACTAATGCAAACAATTTATAAAGAAGCGTTTTGGACAGATTTGATTGAATGTTCTGTAATTTCTTGGGGGGGAAGAGATGGTCGTTTAGAATTTATGAGATTTTACAAATTCCCTTACTGTACACTTTGCACATGTTTTTTGATAATAAGGAGTTTCAGACATATTGTTCTTTGCACAGTATCAGAAGGGCCTCCCGGACATAAAGGAGGTTTGGAACGAAGTAGAGACTTATCTCTCTAATGATTTTCAAACTAATTTTCATTTGTCTCCCTTCGTTGCCATTTGTGAGTAATTTTCTATAAAATCAAAAATTCACTTTTAATTTTGTTTTGCTGCAAAAAGGAAAGCAATTTTTGGCTAAAAATAGAAAGGCCCAATGTAAGTGTTAATTTAGGCTATTTGCATAATTTATGTTTCCAAGAAGTAATTTGATTTCGGCAGCATTAAACAAATTTTTTTGGACACTAGGCTCATATTTATAAATAATATGAGCTCAAGAGAAAGGGAGAAAATCTATAAAATTCTCTACTATAATTTGAAGAGAAGAGGAGAGGAGATAGGCTTCTTTAAGAAGCAATTTCTGCATCTGTTATTTCGCTTATTGGTTGTTTTTTATGATTTTTTGGTTTTCATTAATTTTTTAGTTTCTTATTTTCATGTATAATGTATATATAATCTAGAGAAAGGAAGATAATGTACTTTATTTTTTCATTTTCATTTTTGGATATGTATCTATCTCTGCTTGTACTCCTTTTGCATTGATTGTGTCATTGTTAATTGAAAAATCAAATAAAAAAGTTTGAAAAAAAAGAAGGGCCTCGTTTTCAATGCAGACAGCTAGAAATGTAGAATGTATTTCTAAGTACATTTAAAATGCCAAGTGAAAAAGTGAAATTATTCTCTGCATGTGGTACAGTAAACAATAAATTCTCCTACAGGGGATGTCTAAATGTTCCATACTGGCTGAAGAACCATCATAACAATAAATCTCCAGTGTTAACAGAAAGCCTAAGGCAGTAACAACATGCCTTGCCAGAGACAGTCAGAGGAAGAAGTTCTCAATTGTGAAATATTCTCCAGTAACAAATGAAAACCATTATGACCAGAGCCAGGCTAGTTACTTTCTCAAATTATTTAAACACCATGAGAGAGTCACTGAAAATGCTGTATCAAGGCAGCCAGTAGACTAGAAGCTTCTTGCAGGGGAATATAAAACATAGACTTTTCCAAAAACAACAGCAAAGAAGGCTGATACGATAAAAGAAGTATGCAGAACAATGCTGTAATAAGATAGTTACGGTATCCAGGATACCCTGATTTAAGGGTGAGATTATATTAAAATGATGGATTACCTTTTCCAGGCAATGAACTTCCAGTTCTGCTTCAGGGCCTTCAAACTGGAAGTCCAACTGTGGCCTTCGAATCATACTCTTAGGGTGAAAGTACACCACCTTTCCCACTCATATTAACTTAATTTACTGCCATTATATGCTACCCCATTATTTTCTGAACTGAAGACATGCATAACCCCCAAGCCATGTACTGACCAAAAACAAGGCTGAAGCACAGCAAAGTAAATATAGAGGGTAGTTGGGGATGAACCCTGTGAGAATTAATACATAGAAATAGAGAAACTGGGAAGCTAAGGACTTGGAATCAGATAAAGAGGCAGTATGGTTTAAAAACAGAAATGGAATAATGAAGAAAGAGATTGCCCCATGCACACGCTAGCCTTCTTGATTTAGCCTTGGTGCTTCGGTAACTATTCAATTAAAAATAAGTTATTCCGGGCACACAAGGATCTTCCAATGAGGAACAGCCCCTATGCTTTAATAGGACAAGTTCTGGAGCCCACAATTTTCTGGAGGGCTCTATCAGAGGCTTGTGGATTTAAATGTCTATAGCAATTTCCCAGACAGGTCTTGGGTATACCGACTTCAGATTTCTTTTTACAGAAATTACCCTGGATGGGCTTTAGTTTAGATTTGGACTTTATGGATGGATTTATGGGCCAGATTCATTTCAGTGAGAAATTGTTGTCTCATGATTTATCACATAAAAACTCATGAACAAGAATCAATTTGACGAGAAAAAAACTTTTCCCCTAATTCAGTTCCAGTCCAGTTTTCTGAATTGAATTGCATCTCACATTGAATCTCATCTATGAGTTTTCACGTGATAAATCTTTTTCTTGCTGAATTGAATCTTGCCACAAATCAGTTATGGTACATGGATTTTTGTACTCTATTGATGGACTTTATTTCAGACCTTTTTCATACCTGGGGCTATTAAAACGAACACTGCATAATGATGGGTGGGGTTGTTAGCACTTAATTATTGTTACGTTTAATCACTTGACTAAGGGGGACACCCTGGGACTTGACATAATAAAGTATAGGGGCTAGTCCCCATTGGAAGAACCTTGTGTGGAATTCTCCATTTCTAATTAAAAACAGAGATCGAACATGGAGTCATTGGGACACAATGTATCAGATTTTATGACATATCGGTACTTAGGGAACTGTTGAGAACCCCATGATAACCTGACAAATAAAAGTAGAGATCACAAGATAGGCTTATTTTTGAGAACGTGGCAGAAGAATGCAAAAATCTTGGAGAGAAATTTACTAAAGGCCGAAGTGGCTAACGCTGGCATAATTTCGCCGATTTACTAACAGTATCTGGCGTAATCTCGCAAAGAAGATCAACTCTGGCGCAATTTCGCACTCTAACGCCAGGCAAATTTTCGGTCCGGCGAAAGAGAGTTACTACGCGAATTCACTAAGTTTTTGATTTTACTGACCGTTACCTCTATCGCCCGACTTGCCTTCACCACCTCAGACCAGGCAAAGTGCAATAGAGTAGATAGGAGTTCCTCAAAAAAAAGTTGAAAATCTTTTCAGTCCCAAAAAACGTCTTTTCCTTTTTACAGGGTGATAGGCTGAAAAAGATCGAAAAATGTTTTGGGGTACCCTCCTTCCCCCCTACATTTGCTAACATATGGCAACTAAACTAGACTGTGGGCATATGTGTAGAGCAAAATAACACCTTTATATATTTTTATTAAGGTTCCCTGGCCTTGTGTAGTGTAATGTATTTGCTGCAACATATATGGCAATTTAACTGCACGCTGTATGCAAATTAGCTAACGCTAGCGTAACTTTGAACTGCTGAGGGTATTTTTGCTAGCGCAACTTTGGATCTTCTTGAATAAGCATTCTCCAGACGAATTTACGCCTGGCGAAGTGTTGCGATGTGCGCAAAGCCAAATTTTCGCCGGTTAGTGAATTTGTCCCTAGGTGAAGCAAAGTTTTGGGTTAGGTAGGGAAGAAAAGAGAAAAAGGAAGAGTGTGTTTATTCTGTGGTGTCATACATTGCATTGAAATTACCTGTGCTATGTACCTTTTGCTGTATTTGTTAGTAAGATAGTCTTTGAAATCTAGTTATAAATTAATTGTTTTTCCTTCTGGCTCACATTTATATTCATCTTCCGTTTATCACACTACGAATCATTTTAGTCTTATGCAGAGAAATGAGATTAATTTTAACTTTTGAAATTGATTTTAGCACCGCCAACTGCTTTTGTATAAATCACTAAGGCCTGAGCGCTGCAAAAAAGGCACACTACTGTCACATAAGGTCTCTGCTTATTTTCTCAGTCTATTTAGTAAATCCTTCCTCCTTCAGTCTGAATCACAATATAGGTTCTTGTCTTAATGTGTGCCTCATTTAAACGTATTAACATTTTTTAAAATTAGCCACGCCATTCAGATTAACGTGAAATATACTATTTACATATTTTTTTCATTTAATTGTTTTGTTGGTGTAGCTGAGAACAGCAATAAAGTTAAAAGAACAGTGGCAAAACTATAGAGGAAGCAGACCCTGTAGTCGCAGGGGGCCCGGGAACAGGGGGGCCCAGACTGTGGGGTCTGCTTCCTCTATAGCTAAAAACCTCCTCCTCCCCAGCTGCTCTCTTACCTGCGGCGAGGAAGGGGGAATTGGATTGGGTGAGGTGGAGGCAGGATTTGGATGGGGCTGAGGAGGGACGGAACGTGGGTGGAGGCAGGACGGGAAGTGGGTGGGAGGACGGGGATAGGAATGCACCCAGCCCCTTTGAAGATTGTTTTGCAGGGGGGCCCGGCACACTCTAGTTACGCCACTAAAAAATAATATTCTATATTGAATATAACAGCATATTTCTAATTGTTTAGAAAACAATATCAGAGTTGCAGAGCTGCTGCAGCTTATGAAAAGCAGTAAGAATTCTGAAAAGGGAGTCAAATTTTGCTTTTAAGTTTTCCATTTTTTATCGTACCACTGGAATATATGCTGTAGATATGGTACTAGGGATAATTTTCAACCATCTGAAAAAAAACTAATATCACCTCCTCCCACCTCTTTTAGACATGAACTTTGCCTTGGCAGAAAGTACATAGTGTATTGTAGATCAGAATGTGGTGTTGTTGAAGTCTAACAAGCTGATTGATATCAACATGTTGGTGGTGAAAGAGAGAAGTAGCAGACAATATGCTCTTGGTTTGGCCTTCCACATCTGGAAGTATTGTGCTGGACAGACATTGGACTGTATATTCAAAGCATAAGGAGGATTATGGGCGTACCATACTATTGATTACCCTATACCTATAGGTGTGGCAAAGGTAACACAAAATACCTTCAGTCCTGTACTAGAAGCTTAAAAGCCTGCTCAGAAAGATGCAGGAAGGAGAAGTGATTTGGGAGAGCCAGAGACCACTATAAAAAAAAGAAACCATTTTAGTTGGTTCCCACCATTCAGGAAGTGCTTTTGGGGTGCCACCATGCTCTTGTCTTTGATTGACTAGTTCTCTAAGTTTGCATTGATATTACCCACTAAAGATATATCTGAGCTGAGCCATGTGCATGCTTTCAAATCACTGTACCATTCTAGGACAATGAAGTTTGACCTATGAGCCGTTTAGCCCTTCTAATGTTTCTTTTACGTGCTGAAGATAATTTGCTGATGTAGTTAGTACATATGATTACACTGCTACAGGGCACATGCCCTTCTTTCTAATGCCTGGACAGCAGGCCTTTCTTTTAAAGTTCTGGGTTGTGTTTCAGTACAAGGAGGTCAGATAAATGGAAGAGGATGGAGGGTTTCTTTGTAGGAAGATTGTTAGTCTTGTGAACTAATTATTGTTGTGGTCTTCTACTGTAAAACACACGCCAATATTGTTGATTAGTGTTTCCACTGACCTCTATTAATGCACTGAAATATAATTAAGGGAAACATTGGTTTATTAACTCTGACCACAGGGCGTCTGAAAAATGTTGTTGAGCAAGAACCAAATCAAACCATTCTTGTAGCCCTCCCCCAGTGATCTGATAAAGCCTTAGGGGCATACGGTATGTAATATGTGGTATAAAAAACAGTAAGATAATACACAACGCATCACCAGGCTTTGCCGTGAAAAATGGTGTACATTTTTTACGTGTTTTTTCTTAGAGTGACTTTCACCAGATGCAAAGTAAAATAACGGCGTCAAATCTGGCATTCACATGGTGTAAAATAAAACCCACTATTTCGCCAATTATTGTACACAGCCTTTTACAATGTTGTTTCGGCTAATTTAGTTTTACGCAACATAATAAACTTGCCCCTTAATGTGATCAGGGCTAGTCTGAGGGCTACGTGATCAGATTTATCCAATTAGGTTTAACACGGGATCATTTCAAAAATATAAGATTTTACCATATATACTAGATTGAGGGACTAGACAGTTTATATATTTTTATGTAATAATATTATCCTCCTTAGAAGCAGCTTCTTCCAGCATAAACAATTTCAACTTGGCCAGCCATTCGTTATCAATAAGATCATCCATAAGCTTTATTACTTTAGTCACCCCTTTCTGGTCTCTCTTCTTCTCTCTGACAGTGGCCAGCAGATCCATTTAAAAATTGTTAACCTTCAAAGGCAGCAGAATGCTAACTGAGAATCAGCTGCAACAGGTTCTTAGTGAAACAGTATTAATTAATGGTTATGCACTGACAGCTGCTAAGGGTTCCCATACACAAGAAAAGAGAGGGGAGGTGGGCTATGTGGAATGCACAGTATTTATTTTTTAAATACAAACAAGATCAGTAACCGCATAATTAAACCTCTCTGGTATTTATAAATACCGAACATATTTTTTACGAAAAGAGGGCTGGGCTCCTCTGTCAAGATTTATTTGTTTGAGTTTATTATATCTCTTTTATTCTCTGTTCTCTTTGTTATGAGTAAATATATATACATTGGCTCGGTTACTATAGGTCACTTAACTGCTGGTTTAAAAATGTTGTTAAATGATGGAAAAAATGTAAACGTCTGTCAACCTTCAAAATCCATCAAAATAGCAATATGCCTCTACATAGGGAAACTCTTTTACAATCCAACATGTCTCTAAAATTCCCTGAAATCAAACAGTTAAGTAAGTAAACATTCACCAGAGCTCACATTTTCTTATAATATATTCTTATTATATATTGGCATATACCAGAAAATACTTGCTCTTGTTTGGTAGCAGCTGGCCAGCAGCACAGAAACAGTTCTATTGAACAATAATCTCAGGCTTCAAGTGTCTGAGGTTTCTCAGCTTTCTTGGCTAGAGACCTAGAGGGCTTACTTCTCGATCAGCCTTGTCCTCATTCAAATAATCAAAGATAAGGCTTACAGGATGTGGAAAGTATCCTACAAGGTTGATGCCTAGAAGGACATCTAGCACATTAGTAAGCCTAAAAAGTGTTCTATCCTTGCACCATGCTAGTCATTCATCTCTTGAAGGTGTCTATTCTGTCCCATCCCATGAAGCCTCAACTGTTTCTCCATCAAATGCAATCTCCTTACCAGCAAGCCTACACTTCTAAGCTTTGATGTGGATCTGCACCATTGCTCACACTTATATCTGCCAATCAAGACACCCTTTTACCAATTCCTAATAAGAAATAAGTCATCCGTCATGGAAACTGCTATGGATTTTAGGAAACCAAAGTTATTCCCCACACTAATGTGCCGCTCTTTAGTCTACACACTATTAAGGTTAGTGCCACCTGCTACATGCATTAGTCTCCCTGCTGACTCTTGATCTTGCCCAATCCCTACACGCAGAGGGTTATTTACTAAATTTAAAATGTATCTAATTTTTTAGATAAAAAATCCACAACCAAACTCTTATACCCGATTGGAACTTTATTGGGTAAAAACTTGATAAAATAGAGCAATAACATTCGAAAAAGGCCAAATTTTTCAGATTCTTGCTTGAAAAGGTTTGATTTTCAGGCTAATTCCAGCGCAGACCACAGAAACTTCAAAATAGGAGAGGGACCTATGCCATTGACTTATACACAACCTCGGTAGGTCTGAGATGCGATTTTTTGGATTCAGGCTTTTTGCTTCAAATGGCTTTAATAAATCATGAAAAATTAGAGTTTTCAAAAAAAAAACGTAAAGATTTGAGTTTTGCCCCAAAAAGCCTGACCGGAGTTTAGTAAATAACCCCCCTTGTGTCTCGTGCCACTTTCTTTTCCTTTTAGATTGTATGCTCTAATGAACAGTATTTGTAAGGAATCTGTATTACACAATGATAGGGAATATGTTGGCACTTTGGAAATACGTGTTAACAGGCTCAGCCTGGGCCGGTGGGATATAGTGAGCCCTGCCTTTGTGGACTCCGTCGGCCCAGACCTGCACCCCGTATGCAACGGTTGACAGGGTAGAGCAAGGTATATCGTGTGGTCCTACGTGGTAGGAGGAAGCCAGATGCTAGGAGGGGGGGTCCAGACATTGGGAGGGTCCCCCTGAGGTTCAGGGGGGCTTTTCCGATTGCAGCACCAGTGGGCCCATTAGACCTCAGTCTGACCCTGCGTGTTAATACTAATTAAGGCTGCTCATGTATAATAAAACAATTATTTCAGTATATCAACAAGATCCATTATTGAAAGAAAGATTTTCCAGAGGCATTAACGTATTGTATAACTGTTTTTTTATTTGTAGGTTCAAAAAAAGGCCTTTTGCTTAAATATTTTAATGACTACGAGGCACTAATACAAGTTTAAATAATGTGCTCCACTTACTATATTGTAAATAAACCAAAAATGGTTAGAAGTTAAAGGTTCAAAAAACTAATAAATGATGTATTATATAACCCTTATGTGTGGAAAGTCCATCACTGTATTGTGGGCTACATTTGACTCTTAACACGC
The DNA here is from genome assembly GCF_017654675.1 of Xenopus laevis. Taxonomy (NCBI): domain Eukaryota; kingdom Metazoa; phylum Chordata; class Amphibia; order Anura; family Pipidae; genus Xenopus; species Xenopus laevis. The sequence goes on from NC_054383.1 coordinate 19,438,429, forward strand.
TGTGGAAGTTATGAAGGAAAAATGTAGTTGAACTACCACATAAAAATGCTACTTTGTAAAATAAACAAACAAAATAACTTTTATTGTCCAAGACAATAGATCCACAAGTTTAAACTCACAATCCACAGAGGCAATTGTAGCACAACATGTTAACTTGTCAGGACACTTAAGCAGATACAGCACAATATGACAGCATGTGGAAGCAGTTAGGGTGGTTTAAGGTACATCTCTAGGATACAGTGCCCCATTGTGGTCCGGATCCCATACAGTGGAAATGATCAGGGAGAATAATCTAAGCCTGATTCCCTATCCAAATATGGTCCCTTCACTTTAGACAGACTGAGAACCTAGGGGAGAGCTATTCCCTACTACAAATCCTTGTTGAAGCACATTCTGCTTGTTCTAATTAACCTCGCTATCTCGCTCTTCCTGAAAGGACTAGGAAAGAGTCAACCTGTCACTGACTGGCCTCATGCTCCCCGACTTTCACTAGATGTACTGGTCCCTCTAGGACAGAGCAGCTTTATTGGGCTTTGTTGATCCCAGGCTCCCTGAAGCACACGAAGCTGGGTGAGCAACTGAAGGCCAAAGAGGAAGATCCACCCCTCCATAATATTGTGTGGCATTGTTAATGATGTCAATGTAAACTTTAGTCTTAAGGTTTGCTTTCAGTGGAGCCAGGAACCCTACCCAAACAATGGAAGACAGCCCTGGACCTTTATTCCTCTTCCATGAAACATTACCATCAGCATTATTCATTCATATAGGTACTGTTCCGGCATCTGCTAGTCCCAAACTTTTCCATCAGTCTGCCAGATGATGAAATACTACTGCGTTCCTGTTGCTCCAGTATGTGATGGCCTTTACACCAACTCTAGTGATTTTTTACATATGGTCATGGTACATGTGCCTCTGATCACCCATAAATAACCATGCTCCTTATGTATCTTGCCTGTGTTGAGCATATTTGAGCATTATATATTATTAAGAAAGAGTCATTTATGTGTACAATATAAAATCAGACCTGTATCTTTATCTCTTCTAACTGGTAACCAATAAACAACTATAGAAGTTACCTCAGGGGAGAGGTTGGTGAGTGATGGGCATCCATGTGTGAAATAGATATATAGGTCTGCAGTCTGCTCCCTAGTTATCTTCTGCTGCAGTAGTGTTTGGATTTTAGATAACTTAATGAAAGTCTACCTGAAAAATGTAAAAAAAACTTTCTTTAATATGCACATATAGAAGGTCTTGTTTTCCTTCTTTGTTCATCTTTTCTTTTTCGAAGTCCTCAAAGTAATCACACCTTTGTGATTTCCCTGATGGTATGAAATGACAGCTGTTCTAGAATTTCATTGCTCTGCAGACAATAAGAAGTAACAAGGCACTGTACATTTACTCACATTATGTGCCAAGATTATTCACAGGGAGAACATCTCTATATTTAAGGAGAAAGTCACGGCGATTCGGCCCACCGTCACTTAACGATGCAATTGTGAGCGTCATGTCAAGAAGTCATTCACCACAGCCATTAATCATAGCGGAACAATCTGTTTTTTTTTTGTCAGTGCAAGTGGAATGAGAACATGTCAGGAGCTCAATTTGTTAACACTATGAAGAAGTTGGCAGAACACCGTGATTTTGGCCCAGCAATCCAGAAGAGATTGCTATCAGAGAAGATTTGACCTTCAGGGAGACAGTCGAGGTAGCAATATCCATGGCAACGCCGGGCAGACCGAGAGCTTGCCGATTGTAGTACATGTGCAGTGCCTTCAATTGCACTTCATTGTAATTATAATCATATTCATACTTTCTCCTGATATTGGTCTGCCTTGTGATGTAAATGCTGCTCTATAGAACAATGGCAAAATGATTCAGTGCCCTGAAGAACTTATAGAAAAGGAGACTTGGAACAATAGCATGAACTTTGTCAAGGTCATAAAGAAGTAGAAGATTGGATTTTTTTTTTCTTTTGCCACGAATGAAAGAAATATATCATTAAAGAGATGCTACATATATTTAAATACATGTTTTTCAGGGGTTTTCAAGCATTTTACAATTGTTAATGAACGCCTGCCCTCCAACGGGACACTGGGATTCATGGAACGTTCATGGGCACAATGCAAAGTGCGGAAACATTGGTGGAAAGCTAGCCTCTGAACATCTTGTGCATTGACCGCTCCTTTTTGCCCTTGCACTCGCAAAGAATAGTAGACCTTCAGTATATGCAGTGTAGTCAATTCTTGTGTATATAGGTGGTAGGAGTGACATAGACATTCCCTATCCTGCACCCAACTTGTGCATCATAGGTATGGCACCACCCCCTGCTCAGTCTTCACACAATGCAAAACCTTGGCCCCTTCTAGTGCTCGATCGCACACAGGCTCCCCACCATTCCCTCACTGCTTGATCCTTTTCCTGGCAATCGCACCCCCGCCATAACTGCACCTCTGCTGCCTACCCCTATTTTCAACACTGTTATAGTCTAGGGTTGTCTTGCACCTGACAGCAATCTACTCTGCGCCTTGTTACTGATTTTTAGTCCAGCTCAAGGTCAGAGCATAGCAATTCCCTAGATGCACACACTCAGTGCCTGATCGTTAAAGGGTGTAATTTTGCACCCCCTAGTATTTTTGCACTTGTGCCCAGTGCTCTTAAAGGGTTGTTCACCTTTAAATTAACATTTAGTATGCTGTTGACATTGATAATCAGAAATGATAATAAGTGGTCTTCATTTTTTATGGTTTTTCATGGACAGTCATGGGACCTATTAACCCAAAAGTTTGGACCTGTGGTTTTCCAGATAAAGTCTTTCTGTTATTTGATCTCCATACTCAGTCTTAGTCTGCTAAAAATAAATTTAAACTTTAAATAAACCCAGTAGGCTGGTTTTGCCTCCAATAAGGATTAATTATTTCTTAGTTGGGATCCTACTGTTTTATTATTGCAGAGAAAATGGGAATCATTTCGAAAAAATTAATTATTTAATTATAATACACAAGAGCCATGAATATCCTGTAAATGATATCCTTGTAATACACAAAAGCCATGAATATCTTGTAAATTATATCTTTATAAACGGTGAGTACTAATGTCATCAGTCATAAACAGTGAGTAGTGATGTCATTTCACATGACTGGTCATGAAACTCCTCGGTAAATTATAATATCCTTATAATTTTCAAGAGGGGGTACGTTATTCACTATATAAACAGTGCTTAGAGATGTCATTGGTTATAATCAGAGCTTAGCAATGTTATTTCTGTCACATGACTCACTGGTATTATAATAAATAAAGTAGCCCCTGTTGTAAAATATGAGGTTATTAGAAGTCGCCTCGGAGTTCCATGACCTAAATAAAAACACTCAGCCTTCAGCCGTGTGGTTTTATATGGTTATGGAACTCCATCATAACTTATAATATCCTTATATTTTACAAGAGGGCGTACATAATTCACTATATAATTGAATCTATTGTACTGCCATTCAGTAACGGATCTCCGAATAATGAATCCTATACCTGTATAGAAAAGCAAAGTGAAAGTAATGACTATTAATAAAAGTTATATATGGGTATATTACCTGTTATCTAAAATGTTCGGGACCTGGTGTTTTCCAGATAAGGAATCTTTCCGTAATTTGGATCTGCATACCTTAAGTCTAGTAGAAAATCATGTAAACATTAAATAAACCCAATAGGCTGGTTTTGTTTCCAATAAAGATTAATTATATCTTAGTTGGGATCAAGTACAAGGAACTGTTTTATAAGTACAGAGAAAAAAAGGAAATTGTTTTTAAAAATTTGGATTATTTGGATAAAATGCAGTCTATGGGAGACAGCCTTTCCCTAATTCGGAGCTTTCTGGATAACGGGTTTCCAGATAACTGACCCATTGGTTACTATTAGCATTAGTGGTGACAAGGAAAGGGCATCCCACACTGTTTAATTAAACTGAAATTATTTATTTGGGTGTTTGTTTTCTTAAATGAATTGAGTGACTCCTTGTTAAGACTCCCTAACTCCCAGCACTTTATACAAATTGTATTTTTTTTTCCTCATTTAATTATTGTATTTTAATTCTCTACTTTTGCTGCATGAGCTAATTAAGCCTGGTAAATTTCATTTGCATGATTGTTTTAACGAAGGGAGCTGTTTCCTGACAACAGACTATAATGTAATTGCTATAAGATGGATCTAAGTGTATTTCACACAAAAAAGAAAATGTTTTAAAGCTTCTTGGGTTGCGTAAGAGAATGTAAGGGGGATCCGTAAACATTAGACGTCAATAAATTCATTCAAGTCATCCATTCTTGAATATATATGACTCATTATATCCCTCTTAAGTGTTCCTTCTTTTTAGTGCAAAGTAAATGAAAACTGCTTAATATATATTCAAGTACCTGAGCTCTTTTTGTTAAATTCTGGTTACAGAAACACTACTTAGTGATGTACCAACAAATGTGTTTTACATATCTTCTATTATATTTGCTTTTTTTGAGATTTAAGTCCATAAAACTTGATAACTGTAGATCTGCAGGAAGACTTTGGTTGCTTTTTAGGGCAGGACTCCAAGGACGATTCCGCCGCGATCTGACGCGCTTCGCAAAAACGCAGGCGTCACGTCGGATGCAAAGGAAATATTAGTAATATATTAGTAAGTAATGCTATTGACGGATCATGTCGCATTGTTGATGCGACGGGACACAACTGTCGGATGCAGATGCAGCGTGCATCGTGCTGCAACACGATCCTACAATAGAATTCAGAGCTTTCTGGATAATGGGTTTCCAGATAATGGATCCCATACCTGTACTAGTAGGCATAATTGTTGGAGGAAAATTCTCATATTTCTGTAATTAAGTGAGGGGTGTTCAAAAAGAGTTGTTTGTGTCTCCCATAACGTCTTTTCTTTTTGCCAACTTTTCTTTTTCTTTTTTTTGATGCATTCGTTCTTTCATCTCCGTCTCGGTTAACCAAAATAAAAGTAAAATCTGCGTAGGGCAGCTCTCGATTCTTTATAGAATCCTGCATAATACAGATTAAAATATCATTATTAACTCAGCAGAACATCCAGATTGAACAGGATGTACAGTAAGCTCATTTTAGTGAGTTGGCACGATCACTTTGAAGACTACTGATTTCTTAATTGTGTAGGAAAAACTTATCATAATAGCTGTGCCACCAGCATTGTTGCTAGGTGCATTTATGTCCTTATCTGCCTTCGGTTCATTTCCCTCCACATTTCTTACACTAGTTAAAAAAAAAAAACACTTGCGCATTAGTTACAGACGTTTAACTCTTATGGTGACGCTTTACTTTCTCATATACCATAGCGTCTAGGGTTTCATTTGAATTGTATTCGGTGTCAAAACAGAAATGGTAGTAATGCAACAGAGGTCAGGGGCGCTCCTCCAATGAGGCGAGTTGAGCAACTCGCTTCAGGCGGCAGCGCCAGATAGGTTTCCAGGGGCAGCAAAAAGCCGCTCCTGGTATCTTTAAGAGCCGAATTTCTGGTTTTGAAACCGGAAATTCGGCTTTACTAGAGCAATTGCGCTCTTCGCACTAGTGTTCCTGCTGGCGAGGGGGGCGGAATTTGAGGAGCCGCCTCAGACGGCTTCTTCATAATAATTGGAGCTGACAGGGGTACACTTTGCACCCATTTTAGTAACCCATATGTAACCTGCTTTTCTGTCACACCGATCAGCCAGTGTAGGGATAGTCACTGCAGCAGGCATAGGGACTTGAATACATCAGGCGGAGACACCATCAATTTTTATTGATGTGCACCTGTCTGGGGACCTGTAAAACAGTAAGGACAACACTGGCACTTTCTGGTACATCACAGGCCACCAGCCCAACTCTTCTGTGGAGCTAAAGCACTGAGTTACAGAACAGTGATCGTATAGTGGATTTTACATAACAGAGTTTAACACGTCAGTATAAACATACCTATGAAACAGTAGGGAGAGCACTGGCACTTCTGGTACATCACAGGCCACCAGCACACCTTTTCTGTGGAGCTAAAGCACTGAGTTACAGAAAAGTGATTGTATAGTTGATTTTACATAAGAGACATTTTAACACGTGAGTATAAACATACCTGTGAAACAGTAGGGAGAGCACTGGCACTTTCAGGTAAATCACAGGCCACCAGCCCACCTACATTACAACAGGCAGTTAATTCGAGGGATGCACGAATCCAGGAATTGGTTCTGGAATCTGTATTTTTCAGCAGTATTCGGCCAAATCCTTCTGCCCGACCAAACCAAATCTGAATCCTAATTTGCATATGCAAATTAGGGAGGGGAGGGAAAATTGCTTGACTTTTTTGGCCGAATGCAAAATAGTGGGTTTGGTGCATTCCTAATTAATTCAACATATCGCCATTAACATATTAAAGGATTTATAAAACTGGGAGAAAAGCAGCGTAGCCGATATTAGGGATGTACCTAATCCAGGATTCAGCCTTTTTCAGAAGGAAATCCGAATTTGCATATGCAAATTAAGGGCAGAGAGGGAAATCGTGTGACTTTTTGTTACAAAACAAGGAAGTAAAAATGTAAAAATTTGCACGTACAAATTAGGATTCGGTTTGGAATTCACCAGAATCTTTCACACAGGATTCGGGGGTTCAGCTGAATCCAAAATAGTGGGTTTGGTGCATCCCTAGTTAATTCAACACATCCCCATTAACATATTACATGATATATAAAACTGGGAGGAAACGCAGCATAGCTGATATTAGTGATGCACTGAATCCAGGATTCGGTTCAGGATTCAGCCTTTTTCAGTAGGATTTGGATTCGGCCTGGACGAAATGTATCCGATTTCTTATTTTTCCTTTGCAAATTAGGGATGGGGAGGGAAATCGCGTGACTTTTTGTCGCAAAGTAAAAAAAAATTCCCTTTCACACCCCTAATTTGCATATGAAAATTAGGATTCGGCTAAACCAATCTTTTGCGAAGGATTCGGGGGTTCGGCCACATCCAAAATAGTGGGTTTAGTGCATCCCTTTCTGATATACATGACACATTGCCATATAGCAACCTCAGCACATTTCAATAGGGAGATTTCAGAGTTTTTTCACTGGCAGACATTTTAGATACCATGACATCTGCCTGTCTCCATTACACACTTTTGGTAATATGCTATACACTACTAAAAGCATGAAGTTGCTATAGCTGGAGATAAATAAGTCACTCCAGCAAAGAAATAACCTTTAAAATCAACTGTGTGAAACTTTTGAGGTGATTAGAGCATTCACAGACATCTGTGGAGCTAAAGCACTGAGCAGGGGCCAGACCAATTGACAGGACATTCAAGGGGGTTTAGGGAAAGTCAGTTAAGGATTATAGTCTGGTAAAGATTCTGCTCAGTGTGTGGCGATGGTTCTCACACAGAAGTTAGCTGGTAGGAACTATTTTTTACTTGATTAGAACCATATAAACAGCAAGGCATACAAACGTATATGTTGCACTCCTGGTCAGTATATTGGTACGATCCAAATGAATCTTCCTGTCAGGAGTTTAATCTTTTACAGATCAGAGATATTTGGCCAATATTCATATATTTAAGTTAACTGTGTCACACATAGCTATTCTTATACACACACTTTCAGAATATTGCAAGAATTAGTCAAATATGTACAGGTATGGGATCCATTATCCGGAAACCAGTTATCCAGAAAGCTCTAAATTACGGAATGGCTGTCTCCCATAGACTCCATTATGTCCAAATAATCCAAATATTTAAAATGTATTTCCTTTTTCTCTGTAATAATAAAACAGTAGCTTGTACTTGATCCCAACTAAGATATAATTAATCCTTATTGGAAGCAAAACCAGACTATTGGATTTATTTAATGTTTATATGATTTTCGAGTAGACTTAAGGTATGAAGATCCAAATTACGGTAAAACCTGTTATCCAGAAAACCCCGGGTCCTGAGCATTCTGGATAATAGGTCCCATACCTGTATTATAATTATTCTGTAATAAAATGGAATGAGATATTTATTTTTTACTGTTTTTAAAGCATATATATATATATATATACATATACTTTAAAGGTCAGCGTGTTCTTCACCATTGTGGTATCAGAAGATTGTGATATATTTGCCATATTTCAATTGTAAATGATATAAATTCTGTATTTTTTCTAGCATATTCTTAAGTCAATGGGGTTGAGCAGATCTGTCTTTTAAAAAAAAAATGGATATAAATTTTAATTGATTGTGTTCTCGTTTCAACATTGATGTTATGGAAAAACACAAAGCAGATAATAGAGGTAAATAATGACTCGTGTAGCATCCCTTTGTTCCATCCATATATCTGCTATTCCTTTGATTCACTGCTTTTGTCATTGCTGAAACTTATTAATGATGCGGGTGAAAAAAAGAGAAGAAACAATAATACAATAATACAGTTAGACAGGAGCTTTTATATTCTTACAGCTGTAGTGCTCTTGTTAAAGGGGTTGTTTGCCTTTATATTAACTTTTCGATGATGTAGAGAGGGATATCCTGATACCATTTACAATTGGTTTTCATTATTTATTGTTTGTTGCTTTTCAGTTATTTAGCTTTTTATTCCGCAGCTCTCCAGTTTGAAGTTTCCGCAATCTGGTTGCTAGGATCCCAATTACCCTAGCAACCATCAATTGCTTTGAATAAGAGACTGGAATATGAATAGGAGAGGCCTAAATAGAAAGATAGTAGCAATAACTATACATTTGTAGCCTTACAGAGCATTTGTTTTTTAGCTGGGGTCAGTAAACCATTATGGAAAGAGTCAGAAGAAGAAGGAAAATAATTCAAAAACTAAAAAAAAAACATTGTTGCTTAGAATTAGCTATTCTATAACATAGTAAAAATTAAATATGAACCACCCCTTTAAGTGGAAAAATTATGGTTCTCAGATACTATACACTATACAGCTAGGGGAAGGTTGACATGGTGGTAGTTGGGGCATTTGCTCCCTCAACCACTCCATCCACTTCCAAAAAGAGCTTTCACATTAGTGGCAGAATTATTGCCAGTATCACTGGCCACTAAACTATTTTACCCAGGTATATTTTGGATAGTCACAGTTGCAGGTCACACGCTCCCACTTGATCAGAAATATGCTGTGCTACTCAAAGCCCAACCTGCAACATGCCTGGGCTATCATTCTCATTAGGGATGCACCGAATACTCTATTTTGGATTTTGGATTTAGCCGAACCCACAAAACCTTCAGGAAAGATTCCGAATACCGTACCGAATCTGAATCCTAATTTGTGTATGAAAATTAGGGGTGGGAAGGGAAAGTATTTTTAACTTCCTTGTTTTGTTACAAAAAGTAATGAGATTTCCCTCCTCGCCCCTAATTTGCATATGCAAATTAAATCATTTTTAAAAACTAGAATTATTAGTCTATAATGGAGTCTATGGGGCAAATTCACTAAACGACGAAGGTCCTAACGCTAGCATGAATGCGCCAGCGAAGCGCATTTTCGTTAATTCGCCGATTCACTAACGGACGCTGGCGTAAATTCGCTAGTGTTACTTCGCACCCTAACGACTGGCGAATTTGCGCAATGGACGTAACTACGCAAATTCACTGACGTGCGAATTATTCTGAACGCTACCTTTTACACCAGACTTCATTCGCCACCTCAGACCAGTCGAAGTGCAATAGAGTAGATAGGGATTGCTTCAAAAAAAAGTTAAACATTTTTCTAAGTCCCAAAAAACGCTGGCGGTTTTTCATTTTTTATGGGTGATAGGCTGAAAAAGATCGAAAAATTTTTTGGGGCTCCCCTCCTTCCCCCCTACATTTCCTAACTCATGGCACCTTAACTATACAGTGGGCACATGTGTGGGGCAAAATAAAAATTTTATTTGCTGTTTTGAAGGTTTCCCAGGCTTGTGTAGTGCTGCTACATATACCTCCATTGTAACTTGAATTTGGCGCCGTATGCAAATTAAACATCGCTAGCGTAACTTTGCTTTGCTTGGCGAATTAACGCTAGTGCAACTTCGCTACCTTACGCTTCCCCTGAGTGCAACTTCGGAATTTTAGTGAATTTGCGTAGCGCTGGCGAAAATACGCCTGGCGAAGTGCGTCGAAGCGGACGCTGGCGCAACAACGAATCTTAGTGAATGTCCCACTATGGGAGATAGCCTTCCCGCTGTTTGGAGCTGTCTGGATAATAGGTTTCTAGATAACTGATCCCATACCTGTACAGATAACCCATAAATAATAAATAGAAACCACTATTTATAAATAATATAAAATGCACTTCCAGCACAAGCCACATTGCAGAGAGTTGCCTGGTAGGGAGTGATGACTGCCTTTAAGTGACAGGGCTCCCTCTAGATCTAATAATCTCAACTGTACCTGGGAGATCAATTATATGCTGATTTGATGCTATGTTACAATTAAGTACAGGCGACACAATATAATGGTTGGATGCTGGTGAGATCAATTAAGCATGTAATGGCTGTCTATTGCAGTGTCTGTTGTATAGCTCCATTGTAAATGAGTTTGATAGAGATGCAATTCCAAAAATGTCACCATATCCCCAAAGGGCACCATACCTATTCAGCTTTGAAAGGGAAAGCCATTCATTACTTACACTTTATGGTCTTAAAATGGCAGGCAAATAGCACCCTAGATCACTACTGTTTAATAAACAGACCTACGCAGGCCCCATCTTGATATAAAAAAAAGTCCCAAATTTAATTGTAAATGCCCCCAGTTTTTCTCTTTCAGCAGAGAACTACATGACTTGTTGTCTTTGCCCGACTATTCATCACTCGCTTGCAATCATTTCAATATTTATTTATGTTTGGAGTCTCCAGATAGTTTCAAGTAAAAATATTCAAAGCGGAAATATTTTATCACGTCTACTATTTCTTCTGAATATTTAGCTGTCTACTGTAAAATATGTATGTACTGTAGAGAGATCTCTTTGTGAGCAGTTTGCCTCGGATGACACATAAGATAGATTTTTATATACCCTTAGTTGTTCGGTCTTCCCAAGAAATCCAATTACATTGACGAGCTGCGCTGAAATCTCAATATCCACTTTGGCTTCTCTTGGAAACTGGCTTTTTGGGGAACTGGCTGCAATCTTTATTTTGATTCAATGCAGTGATAATTAGCTTTTCTGTGTCAAGCCGTGGGCTTCCACGTGTGCAGGAATCAAAACCCTGGGTGTAAATTGTACATCTGCATATGAGTCATGCTTTCTCCTCTTATCTTCTGTAGGGCCACTATCAAGATGAGCACCTTTGTAAATGAATGATGTATCATATCTGGTGCTCATTCCTTGCTGAAGAGGGAATCAATAGGTTGCTTTAGTTCATAGTCATTAAAGTCTAAAAAAGAAGGAGAAGGACTGCAAGAACATTTCAAAACATACACAATAGCTTTATTATTAATGCAATAACCATGACGGGTAAAAGACAATAGGAATGTGCGCAAGAACAGTGGTAGGCTATAAGATTGTTACAATTGCATATATTTAGGAGGGAATGAGGAGGAAGAGGAGGAAAGAGTCATTTTGGGTCTCAGCGGAGGAAACATATCTGTATTACTCAATAAAACGGAAATGCATTTTCACTTTAAAGGAGAATTCAACCCCTGAATTATAATAAGTTCCTACCTAGTAAGCAAGATAGTCCCCCTCCCTACTTCCCCTCGCATAGTTCAATAGGTCTGAAAATATCCATAAAATGTTTCCTACCTTGCAGTGCTGAGTAAGCTCAGCGGAGCTTGTGGGCACCATCTTCCGAATCTTTGGATTTTTCTAGGTCCTCTTCGGATTTCTTTGGGTCCTCTTTGGCAATCCAGGTCCTCCGGCAATTTCCATCACTTTTGGCGCATTCTGTACGTTCTGAAAAACTGCTCCAACTGTGCATGTTCGAGTATGGCGCTCTCTTACAGATGAACAATCGCAAAATTTTATGTATATTTTCAGACCTATGGAACTATGCGTGGGGAAGCAGGGAGGATGGACTATTTTGCTTACTAGGTAGGGACTTTGTTTAATTCTTGGGTTGAGACAACTCCAGTGTTTGAACTATGACTTTGATGTGTCCTGCTATTATGAATAATTTCTTATTGATATGTTCTCAGATGCCTTTGTCTTTGTATATACCTTAACTTGATTTTAATCTCCCCCTCTTTGTTTTTGGTTGATTAATGTGTTATATGGATTGGTGGGTTTGGGGTATATAAGTGCTATACCAAACCGTTCCTGTTTTAGCCTATGATTAAGTGCCTGAGTGCCCAAAATGTGCAAGGCTGCGAGTTTTTTCACTTTGCCTGTCCGTGGGATCTGTGAGTGCCTGCTGCTTTTTCTATGGTTGAATATATCCACCTTGAGGTGTAGATCTGGGGCATGTGCATCCAGACCCCATGTCTAATCTGATGAGATTACCTACTGTTGGCTATGAACCAGGAACTTTCCTTCAATAATGCACAGGAGGGTCCTACATGCAATAGCTAACATCCTAAATGGTGTGAGCAGGTGAGACAAAAGGAGGAGATGTGTTTGTAGAAGACCTGCCCGTCAAGGAAGTAGTGGTAAGTATGCAGTGTAACACAGAAAACTATGAGTTAAAGTAGGTGGAAGAAGAGTAAGGGGGTTGGAAAGATGATCAAGTTGTTGAGGACTTAGTTTGTAGGTTTAGCTGAAAAGGGGATATATGGTTTTTTGAAGATCTGCCAGTAATGGGAATGTCTAATGGGATGTGGGAGGTGTTCCATGGGGTGGTTGCAGCTTGTTAAAAGTCCTAGATTTGAAAGAGTGGGAGAATTAATGAATAAGGAGGAGAGAAGATTTCCTGTGTAGAGCAATGGTTGCATCTTGGTGTGTATTTGGTATTTAGTGGGTAATACAGTATATGGCTGTACAACATTGTTGGGTGCATTGGCAATAAGTACAAGTATCTTCACAGGAATTACATGTATGACAGTTAGTCAGGGCAGGGACTGGCAGAGAGGAGCAGAACTGGTAGAGCTGGACGAGAGGCTTATGTCTGTTAACAGTGTTAATGCTATTGGAGAGGGGTCGCTTTAGACAAGGGGAGTCAACAAAGCAGTGTGTTTCAGTTGTTTATATGGAATATGATGAGGGTGTGGATAAGAATTTGATTGTCTCTTGTGTAAGAAGGGCTTGAACATGGAAAATGTTGTTTATATAACATACATAATGTGAGCTTAAAGACGAACCACCCTTTTTAAAAAAATTTTTTATCAAGGATGAAATTTTAAACTTTTACTACAGGTGTATAGGACCTGTTAACCAGAATGCTCGGGACCTGGGTTTTTCCGGATAAGGGATCTTTCTGTAATTTGGATCTCCATACTTAAAGGGAAGCCGCTAACCACAAGTTTAAAGGCACAGTTCATTACTTATATATATATATATATATATATATATATATATATATATAGTATATACTGTAAGTACAGCAGTTCTAGCGATGTTCATTTTCAAGTTAACTCAGAAAGGGCCCTAGGCTGAAATTTTTTTTTCCAAGACAAAAATGCAACGTTCATTCCACTTGAGCTTTACAAAGAACACTGTATCTGTACTAAGGGGGTCGATGAACCAGCACCAGAATATCATTAACAAAACTAATTACATTTTGTTGTCTTAGGTCATATGTGTAAAAGTCAACCTCAGGCCCACCTGCCAAAATAAATAACGTTTGTGTTAAACAAGATCCAGGAGGCGCAGATTTACATATTCAACATTACACTGCACCATCATGGGGAGAAACAAATACCATTAAAAAAAACAAGTGGAATTTAGTAAAATCAAGCAAATTGACAAGCCGAATGTAATGTAAGCAACAGCAGAGGAAAGAAAGAATTGATAGGAAATGTTCAGAGGAGTTGATTAGCTGCTTTAATTGGCGAATGTTTATGAAACGTAAAGACGGTCCTAATGAGGAGAGACGCAGAATGATCGATAGCCTAGTGAAATAATCAGTAAAATAAAGAGTGGATTAAACACATTATTCTCCTTATTATGGGATTAGTGAATTCATAAACACAGTTAGGGATATAAAATCTTCCATTTTCTATGTTGAATGCAGATATATATTTTAAATTGGTAAATGCAGTGTAGTAAGGTAACACGTATGAGCATAGCATGGAGTGAAGGCCTACATGACTGTGCCAGCCCATGTAGAGAAGAGAAAAGGGGTTAAGGCTAAAAAGGGGAGGGCTTAGTTGATAGTAGCGATAAAAGGGACTTGGTTACCACTATCATCTGATGGGCAAGAGTAAAAATAATCCTCCCTTGCTACATTGGCTATTGGTTGTTTATTTTAGTTTGGAACACTACTGGTCCTTCCTCTGGTCCTAATCAAACTACCAATGATAGAAGACCATGTCCTTTCAACTCCAAATCTCTTCTTTATAAGCATAATGATCATGATTATAACACATGACTATAAGAGCAGTGACACAGTGAATGTTTTGTCGCCCCAAAATTAATTTTAGCTACAGCGTAGACAAAACAAGGGAAATTTTGTTGCCCACTTTAGCCACGATTAATCGTGAGTGATAAAGTGCCCCATATTTCATTGCCCTAAATAAGTGTTGAACTTTGAAATGAGATAGGATTAAGGTGCCACAAAGTCAACAATGGGTTGTCCCCACACACCACAATAGTCATCTACAGTCATTTTATCATGTTGTATAATGACTGCCTGTGATTTATGCATTTGACACACACAGCCACCCACATGATATGTGTGCCAGATGCACCAATAACTCCTGCTCCATCTGTACTTCAGAATAGCAGTTTGCCAATGGCTCCATCTGCCATTATTCCAGGTTGTGTGGTCCTAAGCACCCTTTTCCATTGCTTGTGCTTATGTTGTCAGTGCAATAAAAACGGGCAGCAGCTTGATGGGTGGGGGGTGAATGATAATTGCTTGTTGACATTTATTTTTGCGCCACGGCTGTGATGATGGATTGTGCCTGAAACCTGCAAAACAAGATAAATCAACTTTATTTGGATCAATTCAGTCTCTTAATCTCATTGATCCAATTAGTTTAAGTAACTGGCAATCTCTCGCAGTATTAATCTTTCCATGTACATGGATTGGAGCCAAAAGGTGAATCAATTTCTGAACCACTGTCCCTTCCCAACCTTCAAAGGTAAATGAATTCCCACTGCCTGGTAGAGGAGAGCTGTATATTTAATTTTATTCTGCTTTTTAACTGGAACTGTGGTGGCATGGCAATGGACAAAATGACCAGTGGGCTCAGTTATAGAAGAATTTTGGGTTATATTGCTGTATAAAATAATAAGAATAATATACATGCATTATATAACTTACACTGAGACCAGGTTGCAGCATCTTCATTATTAAAGGTGATAAAAACCATAAAGCTGTGTCAATATAAAATTAACTTTAAGGGGCCTGTTTACTAACATTACTCACGAATCTCTAAAAATGTTTGCTTTTGCTATATTTCTTTGAAAGGTTTATTTATCAAAGGTCAAGTTTGTGAAGTTTTTCTACCCTGATAAACTCACAACTCGAATGTTTGACTATTTATGAAAAAACCTGAATGCAAAAAACTCAATTGAATGCAGTTGGGGGGGGGAACTTAAATACCTAGAATTGATTTTTTGAGTGAGAACCATCATAAGGCAAAAAATATCTTCAAATGGTTCAAGGAACCTCTGCCATTGACTTCTACATGACCTTGACAGGTTTCAGCTGGAGTAGTTTCGGATTTGGGCTTTAAGCAGCTTCGGAGCATAATAAATCTTGAAAAATTCAAGGTTTTTTTGTGAGTTTTTAGTGAAACTACCCTCAAAAAACTTGAATTTTTCAGGAAAAACAAAACTCAACCTGTAACAAATAACCCCCTCAAACTCTAAAAATTCGAGATTTGTTAAGTGTATCCATAAAGAAAACTCTAGTACCTGTACAAAAATTCACCAGGTAAAAGTTGTCTAACTCCTATAAAAGTCAATGGGAGTTGCACTGATCAGACCTTTTTAAAATAATTCAGGCTTTTAGAGGTTTTCTGATTTTTTTTGTTTGTTTAGTAATTGTTTAGTAATTGCTGAAAAACTAGAATTTAAGAGGTTTTAGAGGTATTTGTTTCTTTTTTGGATTGTTCAGTACTTTTTCCCATTCATGCTTTTTAAATTCGGATCTTTTAATACATTTCATGACATTCGTGATTTTAGGGAAAGTGAGTTTATTCGTCCTTCAATAAATAGGCCGGCATGAGGGAGTCAGTTGCATTTGGTCTTCAATTTTTTATTTTTTTTGCATTGTTCCCTTCAAGTCCCTTCAAACCCCTTCAAGCGTTTTAGATTGTAGAATTTATGGTGGCAATTCAGTAAGGAAGGAACAGCACCTTATCACGTGTTAAAACGCCTTTATTAATCCATGGCTTAGACCAAAGACAAAATGTTTTGAGCCATACTCCAGCTCTTTTTCAAACCATCTCAAATCAATTTGTCTTTTGACATTAGCACTGCACCAACTGCCCTCACCATAGATTGTATGTTTACAGGTTTTTTTCCCCCTATGGAAAAACATAACGCAGAGCAATGTGTAGTACCTGTTGAAGCCTCCATGGATGGCACTCAGGGGTTTAATGTCTCCAACAAATAAAGACCAGCTGGGTACTACCAAGAGTCCCATTGGAGGATCCCAGTAGCTGCTGGAACTGGAACCCTGGAGCTGTGTTGCTTTAGTTATGCAGGCCTGTATTAGCTAGACCTCAACTCCCATCTGACCAGTGTCAGACTGGCCCACCAGGATACCAGGAAAACCTCCAGTGGGCCATTCCCCATTTCTATGAGAACAAAGAGGCTAAATAGATGGAATAATAGATTATAGTATTATACAATAAAAATAAAAGAGACTAGGAGAATAGAGGTTGAGTGAGGAGAGGAAGAATAATAGTATTGAGAGTTGGCCCTTGGTCTAAGGTTTTTGGGTGGGCCCCTGGTGTCCCAGTCCAACACTGCATCTGGCCTATACTTTCATATACTTTTCATACATTGCAGTGCATGTTGTAGTCCACAACACTCTTCGTACTAATCTGGTGACTTGGGGCATTGATGAAATTGCAACTTCTAAATAATGGACTGTGCATATAACTGATGGGCAGGTCTAAATGTAAGCACGCATCTTGCTCACATATTGAGATTTCCAGCATTACTATGGCTCATTATATTTATATATATATATATATATATATATATATATATATATATATATATATATATATATATATATATATATATATAAATAGTTCTATTAAGCTTTTCCTCAGAAAGGAGCCGCATGCACTTGCCGTTATTAATCACAGTAATGTACATACATTAGCAAAATACAAATGGATAAAATCATCCTTAGTGCCAGTTTAGCATTTACCAACTTCTTGATATGTTGAGCCCATTATGTTTCCTTGATAAATACTGCTTGCTCCGACACTTTTTTTGTTTTGCATTATTTCTCTTTTTCTCCTGAATGTAGAGAAAACAGTAGATTTTTTTGCTAAACAAACTGCTGAAAATTGCTAATAGTTCAAAGTAATAAATAAAAGCATATGTGTCAGGGTAATGAAGTCTGAATGATGCATCGCCTTCTACATCTTTTACATTACGTGGTAGCAGATTAATGAAATATGCTCTACATAGAGCCAGAGGGTGGGGAGAATTAGTGGTTTAGCTGAGAAATCAGGCACCTGTTCAATGTGCTGCATTTATAGTGATTTTTAAGGTACAGGTATAGGATCTCTTATCCGGAAACCCGATATCCAGAAAGCTCCGAATTACGGAATGGCTGTCTCCCATAGACTCTATTTTATCCAAATAATGCAAATTTTTAAAAATGATTTCCTTTTTCTCAGTTATAATAAAACAGTACATTGTACTTGATCCCAACTAAGATATAATTATTCCTTATTGGAAGCAAAACCAGCCTATTGGGTTTATTTAATGTTTAAATGAATTTGTAGTAGACTTACGGCATGAAGACCCAAATTACAGAAAGATCCTTTATCCGGAAAACCCCAGGTCCCGAGCATTCTGGATAACAGGTCTCATACCTGTACTAGGAATTATATATCCATTGACCAATATACCCCAACTGAATCTACCTGCCTTATTCCCCCCCCCCTCTCTCTCCTTGGGGCACAGTTTCCAAATTTAAGTAGAGCAGGGATTTCTCTAGGCTGCTATACATTGTGCAGTCCCTTTAACAGGAATGTACATTTTCCTTAAAACTCCTCACCTGCACCCCAAACTCTCAAGGGTAACATTAATTTCTCATTTCTGCCATCCCTTTAATTTTTGACTTTTTTTTTGAGTCCGTAACATCATAAAAGAAAAAAAATATTTGATTCACGATTAAAGATTATAGTCCTCATTTGCAAAGGTGTAGTAAGGTGCATAAGCAAGAAAATCACAGCCCCTAGAACCCCATTCACTAATCCCTGGCACTGAAGTCTACCAGTTTACAAAGTCTGCCAGTTTACAGTTAACAGTAAAATGAAGGAGATCTGTGTATCCTAGTAACACTTACAAGTGCTGATAGGGGTCATCTACTGATGTTTTTCTTTTGATGAAAAAAGCAAACACAACACTAAAACGCATTGGGCCAAAGACAATTCATTAAGAAAAAGGTTTATCACGTGAAAAGTCATTTATGAGGATGAACCCATTTCACGAATTTATAGATACTCTTTTAAGAATCTCTAATGGACTGTGTCAATGTCTAACTTCACTCCTTGATAAATATACCCCCAAGTTCTCTCTACTCCTCCCCTTGTCTCCTAAATAGTGCTATAACTAGTGGTTACTGAGCTCTACAAGAAGAACCTTGGAACCTAAGAACTATCCAAACCTCAGAAAAGTTGATATGCAAACATATATTTAAATTGCACAAGGCTTACTATATCCTACTGAGCTCATTACAATCCTTGCCTGCATCCTACATCTTTTGGGTTTCCAACACTCTTCATAGAGCTTCTACATCATTCACATCAGTCCCTGTCCCAGTCAAGCTTACCTAAGGCCCTTATCACACTATGGTCAATTTAATCAGGAGCCATCGAACCTAAGGAAGGAAGTTTATGCAGTTATGGTAGGGGACAGAGCTAGACATGAACCCAGGACCACAGTATAATGCTAAAACTGCTTCCCCGCTGTTGCCTCTCTTCTGGGATCCCTGGTCTTACCCTCTCTCTACTTCCTTGGCCTAAACTCCCTGTAGATAGTGCTTTAGCTAGAACAGAACCCAGGACCCCAGCACAATGTTAAGCCCCACTGTTGCCTCTCTTCTAGGATCCCTGGTCTTAATCCGTCTCTACTGCTTTCATCTTAACCTCTCTCTGCATCTTTCATCTACCCATACACATAATCTATACTGCTGATTAATACCTAAATTGAAGCTAATGCTCCCCCTATTAAGTACAGAAATAAATAATGCATTTGTTCGCCTGGACAAATGAATATGGAAAAATAATTATAAATCTATCGATTTGCATGAGAGATCGCCATAAACATCATTATTAGTGCTACGGCCTGTAAAATCACAGTTTTTGTGCATTTGCATTTGTGAAGGACAGAAATAATCATTTGTTTCTCGAAATAAAACAAAGTACTGAATCAGATTATAGAAGTACCTTCCACACATTTTCCTTGAGCAGAGCATGGGAATATAGTGAATTGCTGTGTATTTATATAAATATGAAAGGGAGCTGCAGTAATATCTGCCTCATCTTATGCATTCTCCGCAGTTATGTGATGACACGCCCAGATCTGGTCATTGTGCCTTTAAATTGTAAAAGTAAATGAAGTTGTTTTTAGAGAGGGAGATTTATATGACTGAGCATCATGTCTGAAAGTCATTTAACTGGGTGCATTCATTTCAAACATACAATGATGGCTAGATTGCATAAGAGCTGTTTAATCCTTTATGGTGGCCATAGACAGAACAATAAAAGCTGATGACTTGGCCCCTCTAGATGAGATGGAATCTTATTGTCCCCTGTAAAACAAAGGAGCAGGCTGACCAATATCTAGCCAGATATTTATTGGGCAGGTTAAAATATTCCATGGGGTGAGGACTGTGTTGATGTAGTCCTCTCCCATCAGGTTTGCCTAGGACCTCATTATGAATTAATCACTGGCCTGGGGACCAATTGTTTGGAAAATCTTGGTTTGGCCCAGTATTTTGGTGGTCAAATCAGGTAAAGATGTTGTAAAACAAGCAGATCTTTTAGGGGCCTATTAATAAGGCCTCAAATTTTTTCTGGTTGAGTTTTTTTAGGGGGAAAACTAGAATTTCTAGAGATTTATTACACCCCAAAGGTGCTAAAAATCTGAAAAATACTCCAGTTAAAACCTGTTGAGGTCATGTAGAAGTCAATGGCAGATGTCCCTTTTACAATTTGAAGATGTTTCTTGACATTGTGATCTGAGATCGATAATCCGAAAAAGTCAGGGGTTTCGGGCATTAAAAAAAACCCTTACTATTTGAATTGTCGCACAATTTTGTCCCTCACCGACTTTTTGAGCCGATTATTTGATAAATGAGCTAAATTTGTGGATGGGAGTTAGGTCAACTTTGTTTTAATAAAATAATTAGATAAATTCAAGTTTTAGTAAATACCCCTCTATGTCATCAATGATCCAGGCCCTTCTAGATCCTTCTGTCACTTATAATCCTTCTGGAGGTGTGAAGTATTATGAGACAAATACCTTCCTTTTACCAAGACGTAGGGCTCTTTACATAACATTGTTTACATTTTTAATAGAAACTTTTTCTCTAGGATTTTAAAGCACAATAAAAGTGTGTTGGTCAAGTCCCAGCAATGGAACAGTGTTGCTCCATCAGTGTTACCCATAGTGTCTCTAGCCTGTGTCTACAAAACCAGAAAAGTAGTTTCACATTAGACCGTGCTTATATTGAGGAGAGAACAACACAGTGTACGCCATTTATATGTAAATCAGCAAGAATTATCTGAAAACGTTAATGTTTTGCTTCAAAGATTTCCACTTCCATGGAACACACAAGGAACTTGGCTCCCCCAGTGTTTTTTTAAAGTCAATATTATTATAGATGATCTAATAAAACATCATTGTAATGGGTGATCATTTAAATCACAATAAAGAATGCCATTTAAATGGTCATTAGTGCAGACAAAAGACAGCCATATTGACTCGGAATGTTGTATAACATATGTGCCATCAGTTCTGTGGGCTGATTAATGAATAGAAAGAGTTCATTTATCATGTAAGTGTCCTTGTGCTTGTTTCTTACTTTCTTCTTATAATTAGCCATTGTCTACAATCCCATATACATTTTTTAGATGTCCTCTGACTTCAGACTGCTGTTAAACAACTACCAACTTGATGATAATTTATACTTTATGTTCAGTGTTTCCCAGCCATGGAGGTTCTCTAAATACCTTTTAAATGAGAAGGTGAATGTGATTAACACATTTCTTCTCATTAATAAAGACTCATTCTTCATGTAATAGAGTCATGCACAAGAGAAAGACTGCCCTGTTGAGAAACATACAAAAC